>NW_005871398.1:560263-603205 GCF_000147115.1 Myotis lucifugus | reverse complement strand
TGACAACTAAGTTTAAAGTTCATATCTTTTATGAATGTACCTGATTGGCAGAACTAAAATCACATTTAGAATCCTACCAAAGACAACTGAAAATGTGGTCCTTGCAATCTCTGCACATGGATACACACATTTGAAGGAATTTGGAAGATGCAAAGCGAGTACATTTATAATAAAATGGTTTCAGAATAGTAATATCCAAAAGAGAAGTCTAAATTATTTCCATCAATAAAGTAAGTAAACATTATTGTAATCCCCAATTTACATACAGATCAGTGGGTACACATAATATACTAAACAAGGCCAGTTGTCCTCTTGATACTATTGTGATGCACAAAGATGAATTATTTTGAGTGAATTGTATGTGGATAGCTGTATGCCATTACTTTAAAACTGTTACTATTTAAGATAATACTAATAGTTATAATTTATTAAGCACTTGGAAGGAACCACACTCGTTTGTAAGTCCCTTTTAAGCTTTATCTAAATAAATATTGACAACTGCTACTGAAGAAATTACTATTAATCTTCCTAATTTTTATGTTAGGAAACTGACTTATTAAGAGTCCAGCTATCTCCCCAAGGTCACTCAAATGGATTTGTGCTTCTGAGATTATATGGAGTAGATGAGAGAGAAGATGAGCTGCTATTCAGACTTGAGGAAGCCCACCTCAAGGAAGTCCTGGGGAGTAATGGCAAGAGATATTTCTTAAATTAATGATATTGTTGGGTATCATTGTGATATTTTACAACTATCTATCCAAAAACATCTTAACTAAAAAAACACATTTAAAGTGTGATAGCCCTAGGAATGTAATCATAGGGGTGCATCTGTTATCTTAACGATTAAAACATAGGATTTTGTTCTAAATATGTCCACAGTACAGATCTTAGGAGGCAGAACTGAAAAGGAAAGAGTGGTTCTGTCTGTTGAATAAGGAGTTTAAGTAGTGATTAGTATTGTTGAAGGGTTACAGAAAATTTTATCTGTGGTTCCGAAAAACAAGAAGTCCTAGAAAACCCCAGACATATAAGCTCATTCAAATCAGAGGTTCAGAGCAAAACAATGATCATTTCAAGGCAAGATATCTTAATAGTTTAATTAGGAAGTAGGCATTTAGAGACTACCAATGATTTTGTTGATTAATAATTTTTAGTCAATACTACATTACAGTAAGCCCTTTGGTAGACAATAATGAACAAACTGTCCTCTTTGCTTGAGAAATGCTTATAGTCCATTAAGATAGTCAAGAAAAATGAAATTCCAGTGAATTGTGAAATTTTATGTCATATTGGTAAACATACCACACTGTTCCCTGATGCTCATGTAATCTTATATGGACTGTAAAATATAGCAATGCAGGTCCAATTATAGAGATGAAGCAAAAAGGGCAACTTGAGTTTGAGAATTTTAGCACAGGAGACCTAACATTAGAAACAGATGTAGGGCCTGATGAACATGAAAGAGCTTTGATTGTTTAAGAATACAAAAGTTTGCGGTGACTCAAATCAGACTGATGGAGAATGACTAAGTAATATGTGGGAGTGAGATAGTGATTTACCAGCCACATATTCTACAGCTGTGACTGAGATTAGTGGTGTGGATAAGTCAGTGCTCAATCCAAATATGACAGAGAGTCTTGCCCAAAAGAGACTAAATTATCATGCAGGTATATATTACATCTGAGTTACCAATAGAAGAGCTGGGGGGTTCTGAGTTTCTTTGCTAAAGTGATTTTCTGTATTTAAGTTTAGAAATATAAGTTTTTTAAAATTAAATTTATTGGGGTGACATTGGTTAACAAGATTATATAGGTTTCAAACGTACAATTCTATGTCACTCATTGCATTGTGTGCCCACTACCCAAAGTCAAATCTTCTTCCATCTTCATATATTTTACCCCCTTACTCTTTACGACCCTCCAGCCCTCTTCCCTCTGGTAACCACCATGCTACTGTCTGTGACTATGAGTTTTAATTCAAAAAGAGTAATTGTCCTCTAAATGTTTAATTTTGGGGGGATATGAAATTGTCATAAACCAAACCTTGCACTATGGATAGGCTCATTTAGCACTTTTGTGAAAGAATAAATAACCTAAATAGCATTTTATTTTGAGTTTCTAAGAATCCTTTGTATTTGTTTATTTTGTAAGGTTTTTCCCCTCCCCAGAGAATTGGTACAATGGTTTATTTGGGGAGCATAACCCTGATTTAAATCACTGTTCCAATGTTTATTTGCCACATATAAGTTCCTATGAATTTTTATGTCTCATTCTTTAAACAGAAGAGAAAAATATATTGACTTAAAGAGACTGTTAAAATCTTAGAGGTATAGGTAAAATATTTATGATACTTTAAAAGAGGGAAGTGAGTATTGGTTTCATAGAATTATTTCTTTACTAGATGCCTGATTCACAAAATTCATGCAAGAGTATTCCCTCCTTCCCCTGGCTGCTGGCACCGGCTTCCCTCTGGCACCCAGGACCCAGGCTCCCTCGCAGCCCTGACTTCGTCCAGAAGGATTTCCAGTATAATTAGCATATTATGTTTTTATTATTGTAGATTATGTTTTTATTGATTTCAGAGAGAGGAAGGGAGAGGGAGAGAGAGATAGAAACATCAATGATGAGAGAGAATCATTGCTTGGCTGCCTCCTGCATGCCCCTTACTGGGGATTGAGCCTTCGACTGAGGCCATGTGCCCTGACAGGGAATCAAACCTTGATGTCCTGGCTCATGGATTGAAGCTCATACCAGTTGAGCAGAATTATTATTCTTTGCATAATAAATGGAATCAATGAAATAGCTCTTTCATCGAAAGGAAATAATTGTTGCTTTTCTGTTTCTTTCCACATGATTCAACATACACTTCTCTAATTTCAACAACTGTTATTTGCCATCATGATTCTCTTTGTCCAGAATATCCATTTAATTATATTTATTATTTTACCTGGTAATTCTTTCTGGATTACTGCAAATGTTGTGGGCAAACCCATCTTTTATATTGATACTAGTGTCCTGGTGCCACATTAAAAGGAAATTAGAAGAAATATTTTAATATCGCTATTTGCCCTTTCTCTATTATAGAAGTGTCAACCACATTCATGATCAACAATGACAGATCGAAACACATGCATGTGATTAGTGCCAGGGAGAGCTTTTTTTTAAAATTTCTTTATTGGTTAAGGTATTACAAATGTGTCCTCATCCCCCCATTAACCCCCAACCCCCCCCCCACTCATGTTCTCATCACCCTGTTGTCCATGTCCATTGGTGTTTTGGCTTATATGTATGCATACAAGTCCTTTGGTTGATCTCTTCCCCTTACCCCCACCCTCCCATACTTTCCCTCTGGGGATTGATAGTCTGATCGCTGTTTCTCTGTCTTTGGATCTGTCCATGTTCATCAATCTATGTAGTTCTCTATATTCTCAAAAGAGTGAGATCATGTAGTATTTATCTTTCTCTGACTGGCTAATTTCACTTAGCATAATGCTCTCCAGTTCCATCCATGCTGTTGCAAAAGGCAAGAGTTCCTTCTTTTTTACCACAGCATAGTATTCCATTGTGTAGATATACCACAGTTTCTTAATCCACTCATCTGTTGATGGGCACCTAGGCTGTTTCCAAATCTTAGCTATGGTGGATTGAGCTGCTATGAACATAGGGGTGCATATATCCTTTCTGATTGGTGTTTCTGGCTTCTTGGGATATATTCCTAGAAGTGGGATCACTGAGTCAAATGGGAGTTCCATTTTTAGTTTTTTGAGGAAACTCCATACTTTTTTCCACAGTGGCTGCACGAGTCTGCATTCCCACCAGCAGTGCAGAAGGGTTCCTTTTTCTCCACATCCTCTCCAACACTTGTTGTTTGTTGATTTGTTAATGATAGTCATTCTGGCAGGTGTGAGATGATACCGCATTGTTGTTTTGATTTGCATCTCTCATATAATTAGTGACTTTGAGCATGTTTTCATATGTCTTTCGGCCTTCTGTATGTCCTCTTTTGAAAAGTGTCTATCTAGGTCTATTGGTGCATGCACGAGTCAACTTAGTCTTTTATATATATATAGAGAGAAACTTGCTTAATTGGACCTGCTTTCTGATTTAGCTAAACTTTTTCCAGCCCAATGAAGCACCCCGACTTCTCTTTCAGGTAATTGTCAGCAACATAGTAGTAAATATCAATACGAAGCAGATTATTATTGTAGATCATGAAGGGAGAAAAAAGGGTAAAATATTTAACTGTAGCAGTGTTTGACTACATTCTGCGCAGTGAGAAAACCTGAAGTCATTTTCAAGTTCCACCATTTCTTACTTCTTTTCAGTCGGGTCAAGTTTCTAAACTTTCTAAATCTCCATTGTCTTGCTAATGAAAAAAGAAGGATTCTACTGAATCTCCTATCTACCTACTCCAGGACTTCTGTGAGGATCAAATGAGATGAGGCACGGGAAAACGCTTCACAGACATTTGGTTAAAGTGTATAATGTTTGCACCTGGCTATAAAGCAAGTCAGGTTCCTGGGCTGAAGAAACTCCAAGGAGGCTAGTTGTTAGGGAGAGGAAGCTTGGCATTGCTATTTCACGTCATTACCTGGCGCTCACAGCAAACGTGCTGGGAACCAATTACAGCATGTCATAATTTCAAGAGTTTCATCAAAAAGTTGATGAGACTTGGAGACTCAACAGGGTTGAGTCACACACGTAGTCACCTGTTGGGAATGGCTAAAGGCATTTCCCCAAACCTGAATAGGATACATTAAACTGATTGCTGGCTGCCAGACAGTTAAAGGGCATCTTTTTTTTATTTTTTTATTTTTTTCGCTAAAAGTATTACAAAGGGTATTACATAAGTGTCCTTTTTTCCCCCCCGCGCTTGACAAGCCCCTGCCCTCCCTTACCCCCCAGTGTCTTATGTCCATTAGTTATGGTTATATGGATGCATACAAGTCCTTCGGTTGATCTCTTACTCCCCTCCCTCCTGTCCCCCAACCCTCCCTGGCCTTCCCACTGCAGTCCGACAATCAGTTTGAGGCAGCTCTGCCACTGTATTTATTATTGTTCAAAAGTTTGTAATGGTCTTAATTATCCATGAAAGAGTGAGATCATGTGGTATTTTTCCTTCGTTGACTGGCTTGTTTCACTTAGCATCTTAATCTACATGTTATTGCCTCCTACTGGCCAAACACCTGAACAGCCGTAGGCTAATTCCCCCATTCTGACAATGGACTCTGTACCAAACCCTGACACTTTGAAGTGTATATCTCTGCCTTGCCTCAGGACAAATTGTGTTAATAAAAAGCATGGGTCCCTGGGGACGGAGAGAACCTAAGACCTTAGACTTAAGACCTTAGATCTTAGCTCCTTTAGCTAAGCTCCTCTGACCCCCAATGCCTTTCAAAATTATCTTTCGTCTCCGGACTCTTTATTAGTCTCTGGATTTCTATGTCATCTATGCACAGCCTTTTCCAGATTCCTGAACCCTTCTTGATGCTGGGACAAGAACCCCAGAACAGACGTTTCTGGGCTGGGCTGGGCTGTGGGCTGCATTTTGCACCATGGGGTCTTGGCAGCGTTGACTGTGATTTGGTGGGGTGTCGCTCTAGGGTGGTGGCGGAGCCTGTGTCCCACTTGGGGGAAGCCGAGTGTTCGTTTGTCAATGCCAGCCCCATGCTGCCATTTATTTTTAAAAGGCCAGTGTGCATCATGGCAGCTCCTGTGTTAGGCATCTGCCCCCTGCTGGTCATTGTGCATCTTAGCTACTGGTCAGAGGGAAGGATGAACACTTAGCCTTTTATCTATATAGACTAGTGGCCCAGTGCACGAAATTTGTGCAGTTTGGGGGGGGTGTCCTTCAGCCTGGCCTGCACCCTCTTCAATCTGGGACCCCTTTGGAGATGTCTGACCTGGTTTAGGCCCGATCCCTGTGGCCTAAACCAGCAGTCGGACATCCCCCTCACAATCCGGGAGCGCTGGCTCCTAACCGCTTGCCTGCCTGCCTGATTTCCCCTAACTGCTTCTGCCTGCCAGTCTGATCGCCCCTAACTTCTCCCCTGCTGGCTTGATTGTCCCTAACCACCTCTGCCTCAGCCCTGCACCCAGGACACAGGATTCCCTCCCTCTGGCTGGCTTCAGGCACCTGGAACCTGGGCCAGCTTTGTCCAGGCTGGCTGCAGCCACAGGGGATGGTGGGCAGGTGGCTTTGCGCTGGCTCCCAGGACTGCAGGGCGGGTGGCTTCTCTGTCTCCCAGGCTGCAGTCAGCCACAGGCACTGGTGCCCGGGACCTCCAGCAGGTGGCTTTGCCTGGGCCCGGCTTTGTCAGGAAGGACATGTGGATAGTCGTCAGGAAGACATCCGGTCTAATTAGCATACTACCCTTTTATTAGTATAGATCATGGTGTGTTTTTCTCACCATCATTAACCATAGTAACTATTATTTATGTATTAAAGTTCTATTCCTGCTAAGTCTAGAAGCAGCCTCAGAATCCTTCTCACCATTCATCTTAAGTCTGATGCTTAGTTGATCAGAATTAATACCGGAGGTGAAGCTTCTTACTGCAGATTTATCCCAGAATGTATGGCATCCTCTCTGCTTTATGATCCAGCTAATAATACATTGCCTCAACCATGTTCATTGAGGTCATTTTTCCCCTTTTAGTTTCTAGTAGTAGATTACCATCTACTGCCTAGGAAGCAAAATTGACTGTCTCCATGTAGATCTCAAAATAAGATATTTTTCTCATCAATAAAATTTCATTCTTATAGCATGAGTAGAGTGATTTTTTCAACAACATATTGAGGTAGTAACAGTTTATAACAAATTGAGTGAATTATTGTTTCAGGTACTGTGCTGTGTCATACACAGATTTCACTTTATCTTTGCAACAACTCTATACAGTAGGTACTATAATTACACAGATGAAAACACTGAGGTATAGAGAGATCAGGTAACTTGACCAGTAAAACCTGAAAGTGGCTGAGTCTCGTTTCAAATCCATGAGCCATGCCCTTAAACCATTATACTCCATTCAGTATTGTGTTAGAGCCTGCTCTTCCTGGCTCACAAATTTTCAGGAATATTTCAAGCTGGTTGTTAAACATGGTCATTATTAAAAATTAAATTATATAATCTTAAAATTGAATAAATTACATTACAACCAAAGGTAATACATACTCTAAATTCATCACTTCTCAATTATTTACTACACTTTACTGTTCTGATTCTTGACATTATTTATATCTTTTGGATCTTTCTGGTGGGATATAATAGTGTATTACTGCATGTTTCTCCTCAGCTCTGCATTTAGTGGCATCACATTAGTAGCCAAAATCAGCCATTGATGAAGTATTTATGCTACAGATATTATAAACCAGGGTTTTGTTTCATTTGATTGAGAGCCAGTTGTTAAACATTTACCAGCACAACACTGACCACATTGGTGGAGGTGATCTTGTCAAAATATGTTATATTATTCAGATGAAAATCTATTTAAACAAACTTGATATAGATACTTTCAAAGATGAAAGAATTGTCCATTTTAGTTGATTCATATCTTCACTGATTGTCATCATTGCAAAGTTTTCAGTACCCACATGGATTGCTGGATATAATATAATATGTCTTGCCCTGTCTCTGTCCCCTCCCTTTGTTACATTCAGGACTCTAGTTTTCCATTTATATAAGTACCAACCTTACCTGCTTAAAAATGTAAGCTTTTAACATTGCTCTCTCTATTCCCTATCCTTCAGATGAAAAGTGGAGTTGGGTTGGAGCAGCAGAGAGAAATTCAGAAGGGGAATATTGGAGTAATGACTGCAGTGGAAGAAGAAGGAACCTATCTCCCGGGCTGCAGGCACTGGTGCCCTGGACCACAGGGCTGGGGACTGTGGGGCAGGCGGCTTCTCCATCTCCCAGGATGCAGCCAGCCCCAGGCTCTGGAGCCCGGGGCCACTGGCTGGTGGCTTGGCCTGGCTGGCTTTGTCAGGAAGGACTTCCCGATAGTTCGGAAGATGTCTGATGTAATAGCATACTACTCTTTTATTAGTATAGATAGTACTTGGTATGCTTTAAAAAAGATTAACTCATAAATGTTTACATTTTATCTGTTACCTGAAAGCCTATAGGGTGGAGATGGTATATTATATTAATCCAAAAGACTAGTATATGCCTGCAATAGATCTGAGAGAATACCAGATAAAAAGTGGTACACAGGTAAAACTGAATTGATGATCAACTCATGATTTACAATACAAGTTGTGGCTAGAGGGAGCTGTATTGGAGAAAGTTTTTCTATAATTCAATTCCCAGTAACCTTTTTTACTCAGGAAATAATGTGATTGTTAAATAATACACAAGATAATGACCAACAGAGAAAATAGAAGTGAAAACTAAGATGACAGCCAAAGCAGACAAGGTTTATTAAATATTTGTGACTCAAGGGTTAAAATGATCAAATATTTAGCAATTATTGTGCAATCGACCATAATTCTGCTAGAAGAGGCAGTAAAATTGACATTTTTTGTCAATGATAATATTATCAGGCTTATAGGCAACTTAAACCTAACTTGTTGCATTTATCAAATTAAATTTTAATTATGTTATATTTTGCTTCCTGATAGAATTTGAGGTTATTTAGGGCAAGAATCATTATTTTTAAATTTATTTCAAATCCTCACCTGAAGATATTTTTCCATTGATTTTTAGAAAGAGAGTAGAAGAGAGGGAAAGACAGAGAGAAACATAGATGTGAGAGAAACACATTGATTGGTTGCCTCCTGCCCAAGCCCTGACCAGGACCTGGGCCCAGCAGAAGCCCACAACTGAGGTACATGCCCTCAACTGGAATTGAACCCAGGACCTTCAGTCTGCAGGCAGATGCTCTATCCACTAAGCCAGTGGTTCTCAACCTTCTGGCCCTTTAAATACAGTTCCTCATGTTGTGACCCAACCATAAAATTATTTTTGTTGCTACTTCATAACTGTAATGTTGCTAATGTTATGAATCATAATGTAAATATCTGATATGCAGGATGGTCTTAGGCGACCCCTGTGAAAGGGTCGTTCGACCGCCAAAGGGGTTGCGAACCAAAGGTTGAGAACCGCTGCATGACTAAGCAAAACCAACTAGGGCAGTGGTTCTCAACCTTGGCTGCACATTAGAATCACCTGGGAATCATTATGAGGCCCAGAAATAAGGATTTTAAAAAGATTCCCAGGTGATTCCAATGTGCAGCCAAGGTTGAGAACCACTGATCTAGGGCAAGAGTCCTTATTTGTCATCACTATATCCCCAACACCTGTCATCAGTAAGTAAAACCTAAGTGAGTTAATCACACATTCAAAAGTCCTTTAACTATTCTAATATTTAACATGAACTTCTACACATAATTATTACTAGTGAAAGCCAGTACAAAAATGAAAGTAATCCTATTAGTCTGGATTTTGAGATTAAAGAAAAGTGATTTAAATCCCAGTTTGAAAGCTACAATCTCTGTGACAAAGAACTCTGGACCTCAGTTTCCTCCTGTTCATTCACCTGTAAATTAGAAATAATAATACTCACTTTCTAAGAGGTTTTTTAAAATAAATATTGCTTACAGTTTTCCTAATTGAAGTAGAGTGTGCAGAATATTTTAAACAGATGTTTAAAATTTTCTTTCTTTAATTCCCAAATCCCTAAGTCAATTGTAGATCTTCCAACTAAAGTGCAGTTCTCCAGAAAGTTGAACTCTTACCAGTTTATTATAGTTTCATGCATTTTACTTGATATATTTTACATTGTCTGTTCTCTACATACATTTTTTACATACATTTTAATTTTGGGAGGTAGTTAATCTAACTGAAGAAAAATACCTCTGACTAAAAGATGATAATAATTGTAGGTGCCTCATAAAGTTATTGGCAGGATTAAATGAGCCAATATAAAGAAAACAATAACTCTAGCATCTGGTAATTGCTCAAAAATTTTTATTTTATTTTCTATCTCTCTTTCTTCTCCTTCTCATTATATTATAATTATTATTAACTAGAGGTCCTAGTGCAGTGATGGCGAACCTTTTGAGCTCGGTGTGTCAGCATTTTGAAAAACCCTAACTTAACTCTGGTGCCATGTCACATATAGAAATTTTTTGATATTTGCAACCATAGTAAAACAAAGACTTATATTTTTGATATTTATTTCATATATTTAAATGCCATTTAACCAAGAAAAATCAACCAAAAAAATGAGTTCACGTGTCACCTCTGACACGCGTGTCATAGGTTCGCCATCACTGTTAGTGGCTTCCGGCTGTCAGCTGCTGGCCTGGGCCTCCCTTCCTCCCCCCGGCTGGCCCTGACCCCTGGTCGAACTCCCAGACAACTCCCAGTCGAGGGGACAATTTGCATACTACATTTGTATTATATAGGATAAGAATTTTAATATATATAAGTTACAATCATTTAATATATTTATATAGATGTTTATATTTTGCTCCCAACTTCCTGGTGATGGTGACAATTGATTTCATGCAAATGCCAAATAAAATCAAAAGTTTCTAATAGCATTCATTTCTATTACCTGCTAAGAATGGTAAGTTCAGAATTTCACATCTATCCTGACATTCTTTCCAATAAATGCCCTATATCTCTTCAAAAGAGGCTTCTACTTAAAACATAATCACTAGATTTTTTTTTACTTCATCCAAGTACATTTGAATAAAATATTTGGCAGAATACTCTGAAGCAATATCTAGCTTTTTCAAATTTATTGAGTAGAACATTTGAGAAATTTTAATATGGAACTAACAAAGGGAAAATAACTGTAATGAAGCAAAGAGTGTTTTGAGAGAGTATGAATAATAGAAGTCATTGATAAGAACTTTATCCTTTTAATGTTACTAGTACATTCACTTACCAGAGAAAAACATAACCTTTTGAAAAGCATCTTTAAGAGCTTGCTTTACTTGCTGGTTCCTCAGGGTATATATAAACGGATTCATCATAGGAGCAACCGAAGTATTCAGAATAGCTACTCCTTTGGTCAGTGATGCCTTTTCTTTTGCTGAAGGGTTGGCATACATGAATATGCAGCTTCCGTAAGAGATGGAAATGACAATCATGTGAGAGGAGCATGTAGAAAATGCCTTTTTTCTCTGGCTGGCAGAAGGCAGTCTTAGAATTGTCCTAATGATGAACGTGTAGGATAGAATTATTAACGCCAAAGTGAAAAGCAGAATCACTATTGCAGAGTAAAAACCAATCACTTCCAGGAGCCAGGTGTCTGAGCAGGATAATTGCAAGAGGGGGAAATAGTCACAGGCAAAGTGATCGATGACATTGGAGCCACAGTAATCTAACTGGAGAAAAAGAATAACTGGTGGGAAGATATTTAAGAATCCTGCCAGCCAAGCACAAAAGACAAGCAAGATGCAGACTCTTTTGTTCATGATAGTTGTATAATGCAGGGGCTTGCAGATGGCTACATAGCGGTCATAGGACATGGCAGTTAGAAGGTAAAATTCAGTTATACCCATGAAGATGAAGAAAAACAACTGAGCTGTGCAAGTATTGTATGAAATAGTTTTGTCTCTGGTGATAATTGTGCCTAAAAATCTAGGAATACACACAGTTGTAAAGGATATTTCTAATACAGAGAAGTTCCTGAGGAAGAAATACATAGGGGTCTGTAGATGAGAATCCACCAAGGTGAGAGTGATGATGGTGAAATTTCCAGAGACACTTAATATATATGTGATAACTAAAAAGAGAAAAATCACAATCTGAAGCTCGGGATCATCTGACAGTCCTAGAAGAATGAATTCTGAGGGTACTGTGCGATTTCTCATTGCGGATCCTTCCCCCTGCTTTACAACAGAATATTTCCCCTACAGAACATAAAAAAGTTAAAACAGGTTTGAGAATTGAGTATGGAATTTTAAAAATATCTATGATGATAAATAATCTATGAAATTCAAAAACACGTTTCCCTTCAGCCACTCTCTCCAATTTCATCAACCTTACATTGAAGTAATGAATATTAACTGAAATTATAATCTCTTTTCTTTGAAAACACATAGACCATGGAAAAAATCTTGTGCTAATATTTAACCAAAGCTATTTTTCTAATGTTTCTTTAAAATTAAGCTTGCAAGTATTTATTAAAATATTTAGCTCCTTTTAAAATATTCTAACAGATCGTTAGGAGGTATTCTAATATGGAATCACTTTTTATAATCTGATTTCTATAAAAGAATACCATTAAACTTAGAAAAAGTAATTGAACAACCCAAAACTTATTTCTGAATTCTTGCTTTAGGACTCCATTAATAGTCTTCTTGATATTAAACAATTACTTAACTTTTAATATAAAAAGGGATGTAAACCCACAAATACATATGCAAATAACATTTTTAAACATTTGAATAAAATAGAACATTATATTGAAGAATAACAAATTTACTTACTTCTTGGTTCTTCTTGATTTAGTCTCAAATTTAACTGTCTAATAGGCTTAAATATTTACATAATTTCAGAGTTGATAAATTGAGTTAGCAATTTATTTTATGTTTATTGTATGGTCAGAACAAGTGTAGAAACTTAACTTTTTCATGACTCTCAGGGATCATAGTTCTCTCTCTCTTTTTTTTTTAGACTAGTAATAGTTGACAATATCCTTTATTCCTGGTACTGTAAAATTTTTGGAACATATTATCATACAACTCATTTCTGCTTTTTCTCTCTCACCTGAGATCCAATTACACCTTAGTGGACAAGTAAATAAATAAATAAAAACATTTATTAAAGATTTTCTTTGTATTTATGGAAACATTTCAAATAAATATTTTGTAATTCTATGATTACACACCTATAAAACCTAAATATATTTCCTTCATACTTGAGAGACTGTGATATTTTCCTGCAAATGCTGTTTTAAGAAATAGGAAATAGGAATGTTCTTCTTTATATATGTCACACGAGTGGAACTGGACTTATTTTATCTGTGTCTTTCCTGTTGGCTCAGGGGCGTTCATTAAGTAAGCGGAGTGGCAAAAAGAGGCATCATTAACAGATACAGATGATTCATTTTTTATAAATATTGATAAAGATTAAAAAACAAAATGGTTGAGATAAATGAGGCAAATATATAAACAAGATGTATATTGAGTGTGTGAAAGTTTGATTTATAATATGACTCTTCTATCATTGTCCATTTTTTTTCTCATAAAGATTCTGGACTTAAACCACAGGAAGGTTCATGTGCTTACAGGTCCTGAATTTTGGCAAACTAGAGAAGAGTTCTTTACTGTCCCAGAATGAAATGGTACAAAACACTGCATTGGATTTCTGGTATGACTTGATTGTCTTCTGAAATGAACAATATGTTAAAGACTGATGAGGAGTTTTATCTCAATATTGACTCTGAATTGACAGAAACCCTTCCCATGGCCCATTGCTACTAATATCATAGCAATATTTCCTATGAGTTGCTTTTATTGCTTTTGACTACTTTCCTTCACCATATCATTTATTTTCATGCCCAGTTGGAGTGGTTCAGTGGTTGAGCATTGAACTATGAACCAGGAGGTCACGGTTTGATTCCCAGTTAGGGCACATGCTTGGGCTGGGGGCTTGATCTCCAGTGTAGGGCCTACAAGAGGCAGCCAATCAATAGTTCTCTCTCATCATTGATGTTTCTATCTTTTTCTCCCTCTCCTTCCTCTCTGATATCAATAAAAATAAAAAAACAAAAATCATTCATGGATAATAAACAGCATTATAAACTTATGAACAATAATAGATACAGAGGCAGAGCTGCCTCAAACTGATTGTCAAACTGCAGCGGGAAGGCCAGGGAGGGTTGGGGGGCAGGAGGGAGGGGGGTAAGAGATCAACCGAAGGACTTGTATGCATGCATATAAGCATAACCAATGGACATAAGACACTGGAGGGTAGGGGAGGCCAGGGGATTGTCAAGGGCGGGGGGAAAAAAAGGACACATATGTAATACCCTTTGTAATACTTTAAGCAATAAAACAATAAAAAAATGAAAAGAAAAAAAAATCTTTCATGAAATCCTAAATTCCTAAATGAATTACTAAATTCCTTTGCCTATATTTGTGAATATGACATCTTTTCGTTGTGAGAATATTTATAAACCAAGAAAATAAATATTTGGAAATCAGGCATTGGATAATTTTAACTTGTTTATTTTCACATTTTCTGCAATGAGAGATATAACTTTTATAACTAGAATATAATATTCACATACTATATATACACATGTATAATATGAACTTTACATTTATCAAGTTAGTCTTATTTATTCACAATTATAAATAGGGGCATAAACTATGTGTGCATTTAATGCCAGGAGTGAAAGATGAGAATATATGAAATTGGGTTAGAAGGAAAAAGAAAGAATGAACAAAGTACTAGTTACAACATAAGACAATATGTAGACATCAAGATGTGTTGAATTTATAATTGATATACATTAAAATAGTCATTAAAATTATTAAACACTAGAGGCCCGGTGCACAAAATTCGTGCGGGGGGGGGGGTGTCCCTCAACCCGGCCTGCACCCTCTCCAATCTGGGACCCCTCAGGGGATGTCCAACTGCCAGTTTAGGAAATCCCTCTCACAATCTGGGACCGCTGGCTCCTAACTGCTCGCCTGCCTGCCTGCCAGATTGCCCCTAACTGCTTTTGTCTGCCAACCTGATCGCCCCTAACCGCTCCCCTGCCAGGCTGATCACCCTCAACTGCCCTCCCCTGTTGGCCTGATCGCCCACAACTGCCCTCCCCTGGTGACCTGATCAACCACAACTGCCCTCCCCTGCCAACCTGAACAACCACAACCACCCTCCCCTGCCGCAAACTGCCTCCTCCACTGGTACCCGCCTCCTCCACAAGAGGTGGTGGAGACACCAGGTCTGGCCTCCTCTGCTCCACACAGAGCTGCAGGATCCCTGGGCCTCACAGCACAAAGCACCGCTATGTGCATGGCCATCTTGTGGTGGCCTTCTTGTGGTGGCCATCTTGTGACATCATCATGCGAGGGTGCTGCACAAGGGTGTGACTCCACCTAGGCTTTGATTATATAGGATATTTCAGTAGAAATAGTGAAACAAATTGTCTACTTACGGAAATTCTTTTCATTTGCCTTTATTTTATCCAAATACTGAATCTATTTATATTTTGTATCTTAAACTCTTTAATAAGAATACCTTTAGCTATATTTTTTAAAGATTTTATTGATTACCAGACCTAGATTATAAACTTAAATTATCTCATTTCCCTACCAAACAGACAACAAATAAGCTTTGAGGTATTATTATTTTTTATATTGAGTCGGACACAGATAGATATTAAGTATCTTACCTTCACCATATTTGTATTTGTGAGTAATGCAGCCTTAATTGATTTTCTTAGAGAAAAGGAGAGTGAGTTTCTATCTCACAAAGCACTGCATTTCATTTGAAAATTGTTATTAGACATGTTTCTTTTTCATAATATATTTTCTCAGTCTCCTAGATGCTGAGTTGCCTGTCTCTCTTTCTTGATCACTTTCTCACTCCCTTATTTTCTACTTTTATTATTTATTACTAGTTCTTAATAGCTTTCTAGCTTTAGACTGACTTATACCCATTACCCTTCTGTCCACACTCTAGTAGGACATCTGCTCTTTAATATTGTATCCAGTTATGTTCAAGTAATTATCAGGTTGATTAGTGGCTAGGTTTTATTTTTTAAGTATATTTTTATTGATTTCAGAGAGAAAAGGAGAGGGAGGGAGAGATAGAATCATCAATGATGAGAGAGAATCACTGATTGGCTGCCTCTTGCATGCCCCGACTGCAACCTGGACATGTGCTCTGACAGGGATTTGAACTGTGAACCCCTGGTTTGTAATTGACTAGCTTTTAAACCAATGAAATGCATAGTTCAGCCCAGCAGGAGTAGCTCAGTTGGGTGGAGTGTCCTGCACTGAAAGGTTGTGGTTTTGATTCCCAGTCAGGGCACATACCTGGTTTTTGGGTTTGATCCCCAGTTGGGGCACATGTGAAAGACAACTGATCTATGCTTCCCTCTCACTTCAATCTCTCTCTCTCTCTCTCTCTCTCTCTCTCTCTCTCTCTCTCTCTCCATCTCTTCCTCTTTCTAAACATGTCCTCTGGGAAGGATTTAAAAAGAAATACATAGTACAACTACCAGGTTTCACTCCTCACAGAAAATGGAGGAAGAAATTAAATTACAAATAACATTTTGCCATAGCATGTTCAAAATTCAAAAACAAAATTTATTAAATCGGAGTGGGTAAAAGATCCAAATATTTTAAGACTTCTCTGAAAACCATGCAAACTTATCACAATATTATTGACCATATTCCCCTTCACCTTTTTTGCCATCCCCCACCCCACCCATCTGGTACCTATTCTCTTTGGTCTCTGTTTCTATGAGTGTGTTTTTGTTTTGTTTTGTATGCTCATTTGTTTTGTTTGGGTTTTTTTTAGATTCCACATATAAGTAAAACCATACAGTATTTGCCTTTCTCTGTCTGAGTTATTTCACTTAGCATAATACCCCCGAGGTTCATACATGTTGTTGCAAATGGCAAGATTTCATTCTTTTCTATGCTGAGTAACATCCCACATGTACTTTATTCATTCATCTATTAATGGATATCTATATTGCTTACATATCTTGGCTATTGTAAATAATGCTTCAGTGAACATAGGGGTGCATATAACTTTTCAAATTAGTGGCGGGGGGGTTCCTTCGGTTAAATACAGAGATGTGGGATTGCTGGGTCATATGAAAGATCTATTTTTAGTGCTTTGAGAAATCTCCATACTGGATTCCATAGTGGCAGCATCACCTACATGTGCTTTTTAACATTTTTATTGTTGTCAAGATAACATATGTCCCCAATTCTCCCTGTTCTTTATCCACCTTCACCCAGCCTCCCTTCTTTTCCTCTGGCCATCACCATATTACTGTGTGTGTCTATGCGTAATGCCTATATGTTCTTTGGTTAATCCCTTCACCTTCTCTCATCCAGCCAACATGTTCTTTGTTGAATTTTTGATGATACCCACTCTGACTGTGTGAGGTGATACTTCACTGTGGTTTTGATTGCATTCCCCTGATGATTAGTGATGTTGAACACCTTTTTACATATCTATCGGCCATTTCTCTAGTTCTCAGAGGTTATTTTTTAGCAAGACAATGGTACCTACAGCCCAAGATCTAAATGCTTGGTGGGCTCCTTGCTGTTGGATTATTGTTATTCGTTGGAATTCCCATGCAACAGAGAAAAATGCATTTATAAAAATAGTCCTAAATTGACATTTTGTATCCCAGTACATTAACATATAATTTTTCTTCTCTTATATCACATTTGTATCTCTTTTCCTCAGCACTTAGAAGTCTGACTCCAACAATCTATTTACTTGTCAAGTACTCAATTCTACAACACACACACAAAATATTTTAATGGGAATTGTTACACTCCCATTATTATTTTTAAAAATTTACTAAATAAAGTTCAAAAAAATTTTGCAGTGTCTGTACTACTGATGACCAATTATCAAAATACTATCTTGAACAATTACTTGTATCAATTCTTTATTCTTTCCATAGTTATTGATTTATTTTATAATTATGTTCACTTACATAGAGGTTTTTCCCATTCTTGCTCATTTAAATTTGTCTGTGGAATATGTGAAACAATAAGAATATTTTATTTTATTTATTTATTTTTTTAAATATATTTTATTGATTTTTTACAGAGAGGAAGAGAGAGGGAGAAGAATAGAGAGTTAGAAACATCGATGAGAGAGAAACATCGATTCAGCTGCCTCCTGCACGCCCCCCACTGGGGATGTGCCCGCAACCCAGGCACATGCCCTTGGCCGGAATCGAACCTTGGACCCTTGAGTCCACAGGCCGACGCTCTATCAGCTGAGCCAAACCAGCCAGGGCAATAAGAATATTTTAAAAGTTAAAACTATTCAAATAGGTATACTTAAAATGCACCACTTATATTTTTACTACATTAATTTCTCACTCTTCATGCTTGAGTGCATAGTTTGATTATAGAAGCTTTATATTATACTTTAATATCTCTATGGTTAGCCCTCTCATATTGCTTGTTTTCCAAGATGACTTAATTATTACTGCATGCTTGATTTTCCCTATAACATTTAGTATTGATGTTAGTGTTAGTGTTCTTCCACTTGACCCAGATGATCAAGAAATTCTAATGCTACTTGAAGTGTCAATGACTAACAGGGATGCTGTATGGCACTTGTGCTTTGCCACTATTGGAAGATTCATAGCACAGACTGTGATTATGGAGCAACGTATTGCAGAAATGCACTCTTCTTTTGAACAGCACCTTCTGGCTTACGACTGGCATCTAGTAGAGACTAAAGGTCAAACCATAGGACATCATCAACTCATGATGAGGTTTGAGCTTGCTATAATGAACTGACTGTTATTGGACCCTCTGAGTTATAACGCTGGTCATTCTATCATAGCAGCAACCTATCATCAAAGGGAGATAGTCCTTAAGAGAGCAGATTTGAGCAGGTCCAGGAGGCTTATGAACAGATGATTCAGACTCCTTTAAAATGAATTTCTCCTGCATTTACATTCTCTTCCTCTATACACATATATGGCCTTATTGGGAGGAACTAATAACAAGTTAACCAATAAATACAAGTATATACTTAGTTGCAGATGTTCTGTATAATATGCCAGTATCCACTCAAAAGTCAATGATTGAAAAAATAAAGTGTCAGTGATGTATATGTTATTTTTAAAAGCTAGTATAGTTATATCAATATTAGTCACTATAGATGTTATTGATAAAAGTGCACTTCAGAAGGAGAGAAATTGGTGTTTTTTTCATAATGATAAGATAGGTTTGGTCACTAAAAATACATAACAGTTTTAAATTTGTGTCTGCACAAAAACAGTGATAATATTTTTTAAAATAAAAAATTGACATAACTACAAAGAGAAACCACTCCATAGCTCTATAAGGAGATTTCAATAACTCAGTAATGATAAAAACAGTAAAAGTACAAATTAAATCATATGGTTAATAAACTTAACCTAGTTGACTTATATAGAACACTGTACTCAACTAGCATTACCTATAAATTCCAAATGTACAAGAAACATTTACAGCATGCATATGAGCATAACCAATGAACATAAGACACTGGGGGGTAGGGGAAGCCGGGGTATTATCAAGGGTGGGGGAAAAAAAAGGACACATATGTAATACCCTTTGTAAAGGCTTTAAGCAATAATTTTTATATATATTTTATATATATATATATGTTTTATAAAATAATAATAAAAAAAAATTAAAAAAAAAGAACTTTTTCAAAAAAAAGGACTTTTTTAAAAATTCTCGCCCCCTTCTTTAGGCCGGGGGGGGCAAACTGCGGCTCGCGAGCCACATGCGGCTCTTTGACCCCTTGTGTGTGGCTCTTCCACAAAATACCACATGCGGGCGCGCACGTACAGTGTGATTGAAACTTCGTGGCCCATGCGCAGAAGTCAGTATTTTGTGGAAGAGCCACACTTAAGGGGACAAAGAGCCGCATGTGGTTCACGAGCCGCAGTTTGCCGACCACTGCTCTAGGCCATAAAGAGATTCAACGAATTTAGAAAGATTAATGTAAAGAATGTATGTTTTATGACACTATGAAAGGAATTTTTGAAAATTTCATGCTTCATAGGACCTATTTACAGTAGCAGATTGAAGCCAATACAGCTTGTGGCCCCTCTTCCAGGAAGAAAACATAAGTGGAACCTGAGTCCAATGTCTGGGCTTTTCAGTGGCTGTTCTAGGACTGGTGTCCCTTTAGCCTGTCTTGGAGCCCTCATGCGACCTGACATACTCAGGATGCCTGAAAGCTGCGGAGAACATACTGAGCTGGGTGGCATGCCATTGCTTCACGGAGCTGAGTTACAGCAGACTGAATCAGAGAGAGCAAGAGATTAGGAGCGTCATCTTTTTATTTTTATTTGTTTACATGGGCAAAATCTTCTAACTAAGAATCTCCAAACACAAGTCTGAGATGCTTCATCCTCAGAAAAGGATAGAGAGGCCCCCAGAATCTCTAGGTGGACTGAATAGTGATGGTCTTCCCGTGTATGAATCCTGTTTAAAAAGACTGGGAGAGGTGGTTACTTTTTCAAATGTGTAGATAAGTGTCCCAATCAAAGAAACAAAACAAATCTCCATTAAACAGACTCTTAAAAAAATGGAGGAAAATGAACACCTAAGAAATAATTCAAAATAACTGTCATAAAGCTGCTGAGTGAGTTCAGGACAGCAACATGTGTTTTAGATGTTTTGCATCTATTCTGAATGTTTTTAATGAAAATATTCTCTAAAATGCTAGAAACATAGAAATTCTATAAATAACACTTAACATTGTGATTTCTACTTATCTTGAAAATATGAAGTAATTTTCAGAAAGTATAAAGCACTGCATTTAAAGTGCAATGCACAAGTACATATTACCTCTTAGGACTTCATTTAATGTACAGTAATATTAGAACATTTAGATCCTTTAAATGTTAAAAATTATCAATCTTTTGATAATATACAAGAAATTACACACTAATTTGAAAATTCTACTTTTAATATACAATGTGATATTATATGCATCTTTTAGGGACTGATATTAACAGAATTAAACTTATTTTTTTTACATTACACTCTAGAATACGAGTATATCTCAAATAAATACATTTCATTTCCAGAACACTCAGTAGAAGAAATAAAAAGTATATTTTTAAATAAGTCAATTAAGAATGTATTGGAGAAACAGTATGGAAGGGGAAATAATGAAAAAATATTAACTATAAAATGGCATATGAAGAGACTTTGGAAAAAATGCACACTTACATAGATGTTTAGGAATTTCAAGATTTCACTTAATTGCTCTTTGAGAGTGCCCTTTATTTCTGACAAAATAACAAATCATTTATTTGTAGAAAATACTACTTTATGGACCATGTCTTTGAAGGCTTGTTTTACTTGCTGGTTTCTCAGGGTGTAAATGAAGGGGTTGAGCATGGGGGAAACAGAGGTATTGAGAATAGCTATTCCTTTGATCAATGATGCCTTTTAATTTGCAGAGGGATTAGCATACATGAATATACAGCTTCCATAAGAAATGGAAATGACAATCATATGAGAGGAACAAGTGGAGAAAGCCTTTTTCCTCTGAATGGCAGATGGGATTCTCAAAATAGTCCTGATAATGTACACATACGATAAAATCACCAAACCCAAAGTGAATAGCAAAGAGAGAGACAGAAAGTTACCCATAAGGGATCTCCCAACAGACTATCAACTGATGTCTCAACAGAAACACATCAGACCAGAAGGTGATAGAATGAAATATACAAAGTGATGCAAAGCAAGGGACTGAATCCAAGAACACTATACCCAGCAAGGCTATCATTCAAAATTGAAGGTGAAATCAGGAGCTTCACAGATAAAAAAGGGCTAAGGGGGTTTATTACCACCAAACCAGCAATGCAAGAAATGCTAAAGGGACTGCAGTAAAAAGAAGAAATAGGAAGGGAAGAAGGAACACAGGCATAAAGAATAAAAATGGCAATAAACAAGTACCTATTAATAATAATCTTAAATGAAAATGGATTAAATGTTCTAATCAAAAGACAGAGGGAGCTGAATGGATAAGATAACATGATCCATATATCTTGTCTACAATAAACCCACCTCAGAACAAAGGACTCACACAGATTGATAGTGAAGGGATGGAAATAAAATTTTCAGGCAAATGGAAATGAAAAAAAGCTGGGGTAGCAATACTTACATCTGACAAATTATTCCTCAAAGTGAAGGCCCTAACAAGAGAGAAGGAAGGCCACTTCATAATACTAGAGGGAGCAATTCTACAAGAGGATATAACTCTTGTAAACATATATGCACCCAATACAGGAGCACCCAAATGCATAAAAAAACTTCTGGAAGATATTAAGGGAGAGTTCTACAGCAATATACTCACAGTAGGAGACTTTAGTAGTAATACCCCATTGACACCACTGGATAAATTCTCTAAACAAAAAATCAGAAAGAAAAAAAAAGAATTCCTAAATGACTCACTAGATCAGATGGAACCAACTGACATCTTCAGAACATTTCACATGGAAGCTACAGAATGTTCATTCTTCTCAAGTGCACATGGGACATTTTCAAAGACAGATGACATATTAGGGCACAGGCAAAATCTCTTCAAATTCAAGAAGATAGAAATCATATCAAGCATCTTCTCAGATCAAAATCTCATAACATTAGAAATCAACTACAATAAAAAGAATGAAAAAACTCAAACACGTGGGGGCTAAATAGCATGCTTAAACAATGATTGGATTACCAAAGAGATCAAAGAAGAAATAAAAGGTATCCTGGAAACAAATGGCAATGAAAACACAACAATCCAAAATCTATGGGATACAGCGAAAGCAGTCCTGCAAGGGAAGTTAGTAGCATTACAGGCCTACCTAAAAAAAAACCCCTCAAAAAAAAAAAAAAAACAACAAGAAAAACTGGTAATAAATTACCTAACTCTATAACTTAAAGAATTAGAAAGAGTGGTGCAAGAAAAGCCAAGAGTGACCAGTTGAAAGGAAATAATAAAGATCCGAGTGGAAATAATTGACATAGACCAAAAAACAATACAAAAGATCAATAAAAATAAAAGCTTGTTCTTTGAAAGGATAAAGATTTATGAACCTCTAGCCATGTTCATCAAGAAGCAAAGAGAGAGGACCCAAATAAACAAAGTGAGAAATGAAAGAGGTGAAATAACAACAGACCCCACAGAAATACAAAGGATTGTACAAAAATACTATGAACAACTCTATTCCAACAAACTGGTCAACCTAGAAGAAAAGGACATATTCCTAGAAAAATAGGACCTTCCAAAGCTCAATCAGGAAGAATAAAAATACCTGAATTGGCCAACAACTACTGATGAAACTCAAACAGTGATCAAAGAACTTCCAGCAAACAAAAACTCTGGACCAGACGGCTTCAGAGGGGAGTTTTATCAAACCTTTAGGGAAGAACTAAAGGCTATCCTTCTCAGACTATTCCAAAAATTCAAGAGGAAGGCCAACTTCCAAGCTCTTTCTATGAAGCCAGCATCACCCTCATCCCAAATCCAGATAAAGACACTACAAAGAAAGAGATTTAGAGGCCAATATCCCTGATGAAAACAGATGCTAAAAATCTTAACAAAATTCTAGCAAATCAGATCAGCATTACATTAGAAAGATCATACATCATGACCAAGTGGGATTTATTCCAGGAATACAAGACTGGTACAATATCTGCAAAACAATAAACGTGATACAGCACATAAACAGATAAAAAACACATAAGCATATCCATTGGTGCAAAAAAAAGCATTTGACAAAATCCAACACCCTTTCTTTTTTAAAAAAATATATTTTATTTATTTTTTATAGAGTTGAAGAGAGAGAGAGAGAGAGCTACAAGCATCAATCAGCTGCACAGGCTGACACTCTATCCACTGAGCCAAACGGGTTAGGGCACCTTTTCTTGATAAAAACTCTCAGCAAGAGGGATTAGAGGGATTATACCTCAACATAATAAAAGCCTTATTATGACAAACCTATAGCCAACATCATACTCAATGGGCAAAAACCAAAACCACTTCCCCCTAAGAACAAGAACAAGACAGGGATGTCCACTTTCACCACTCCTATTTGACATAGTACTGGAAGAGCTAGCCATAGTGATCAGACAAGAAGAAGAAATAAAAGGCATCCAAATTGGAAAAGAAGATTAAAACTTGTCATTATTCACAGACGGCAGGATATTGTACATAGAAATCCCCAAAGACTCCATTAAAAAAACTATTAGACTTAGCAAATGAATTCAGCAATGTAGCAGGATACAAAATTAACACCCAGAAATCTATGGCCTTTTAATACACCAATAATGAACTCACAGAAAGAGAAACAAAAAAAAATCCCATTTACCATTGCACCAACAAAAGATACCTAGGAATAAACTTAACTAAGGATGTAAAAGACCTGAACTCAGAAAACTACAGCACATTGAAAAAAGAGATAGAAGAAGACATAAACAGATGGAAGAATATACCATGTTCATGGACTGGTAGAATCAACATCATTAAAATGTCCATACTACCCAAAGCAATCTATAGATTCAATGCACTCCCCATTAAAAAACCAATGGCATATTTCACAGACCTAGAACAAACTATCCAAAAATTTATATGGAATATAAAAAGACCCCAAATAGCCGCAGCAATGCTGAGAAAGAAGAACAAAGTAGGAGGGATCTCAATACCCAGCATCAAGCTGTATTACAAAGCCACTGTTCTTAAAATTGGCTGGTACTGGCACAAGAACAGACATACAGAGCAATGGAACAGAACAGAGAACCCAGAAATCGACCCAAGTCATTATGCTCAATTAATACTTGACAAAGGAGCCAAGAGCATACAATTGAGTCAAGACAGTTTCTTCAATAAGTGGTGCTGGGAAATTTGGTCAGATACACGCAAAAATGTGAAACTGGACCACTAACTTACACCATACACAAAAATAAACTCAAAATGGATAAAGGACTTACATGTAAGACGGGAAACTATAAAAGTCTTAGAAGACTCCATAAGCAGCAAAATATCAGACATATGTCATAGGAATATCTTTACCAATAGAGCTCATAGGAAAATGGAAACTAAAGAGAAAATAAACAAATGAAACTACATCAAAATAAAAAGCTTCTGCACAGCAAAATAAAACACCAACAAAATAACAAGAAAGCCACTGCATGGGAGAACATATTTACCAATGTGATTTCTTATAAGGGTTTAATCTCTAAAATTTACAAGGGACTCATAGAACTTAACAAAAGGAAGATACACAATCCAATCAAAAAATGAGCAAAGGACCTGAATCAACACTTTTCAAAAGAGGATATACAGAAGGCCAAGAGACATATGAAAATATGCTCAAAGTCAGTAATTATCTGAGAGATGCAAACCAAAATGACAATGAGGTACCATCTTACACCTGTCAAAATGGCTATCATCAACAAATCAACAAATGACAAGTGCTGGAGAGGATGCAGAGAAAAAGGAACCCTTCTTCACTGCTGGTGGGAATACAGACTGGTGCAGCCACTGTGGAGAACAGTGTGGAGTTGCCTCAAAAAAGTTAAAAATGGAACTCCTATTTGACTCAGTAATCCCACTTCTAGGAATATATATCCCAAAAAATCAGAAATACCAATAGAAAAGGATATATGTACCCCTATGTTCATAACAGCACAATTTATAATAGCTAAGATTTGGAAACAGCCTAAGTGCCCATCAGCAGATGAGTGGACTAAAAAGCTGTGGTACATCTACAGAATGGAACACTATACTGCTATAAAAAAGAAGGAATTCTTACCATTTGCAACAGCATGGATGGACCTGGAGAGCATTATGTTAAGTGAAATAAGCCCTTCGGAGAAAGACAAATATCACATGATCTCACCCATTTGTTGAATGTAATGAAGAACATAAACAAAATATATGATGAACAAAAATAGATCCAGAGACATAGAAGCATCAAAGAGGCTGTCCAACCTAAGAAGGAAGGTGGGGTGGGGGTGGGATAAGAGATCAACCAAAGCACTTGTACGCATATGAGCATAACTAATGGACACATACAGTAGGGCAATGTGTGCATGTGCTGGCGGGGGGGGGGGGGGAGTGGGAGCGGCCATAGTGAGGTCAATGGGGAAAAAAGGAGACTTATGTAATACTTTAAACAATAAAGAATTTAAATTTTAAAAAAAGATATATGTACCCAAATGTTTGTTGCTCTATTATTCATAATGGCCAAGACATAAAAACAACTTTAGTGTCCTTCATTAGAAAATTGGATAAAGATATACATAGGGAATCAGAGCGCTGGGAGTCAATGTCACACTCCAGAGAATTTACTTATGAAGAATCTTTTTGCCTGAGGAAAAGTCCAGAAGAAGAGAAAGAAAAAGCAAAGAGTGTTCAACAATGACTCGTTCTCATGGATGAGTGACAATCAAGAATGTGGTCATAGCCAGGCCAATGTGACTCAGTGGTTGAGCATCAACTCAAGCACTGAGAGATTTCTAGTGCTATTCATGGTCAGGGCACAGGCCTGGGTAGCGGGTGTGCAGGAGGCAGCTGATCGGTGTTTCTCTCTCAGCTATGTTTCTATCTCTCTCTCCTTCTCCTTCCCTCTCTCTCTAAAAATCAATAAATACATGTATATATTTTTTAAGAATGAGGTCATAGAATTCTCTCAGGAAGAGTAAAAAGGACTGGACACAGCTCAGAGGGCCTAGTACAGAGATGTGATTCTGGAGAGCTACAGAAACATGCTCTTCCTGGGAATTTCTCTTCCTGACCTGAATATTTTCTCCATTTTGAAGCAAGGGAAAGATCCCTGAACTCTAGAGAGTGAGTTGAATATAGCAAAACAAAACAAACAAACTAATAACACAAGTTAGTGGGAATGAAACAAAGGTGTGAACACAGGGCTTATTGCCAATGCCAAACAGAGAAGATTCATCACACAAAATGCTACTGGTAAGATATGAAAGCTGTGGCCTGAGAATGTATACTTAATGAAAGACTGGGAATTGAGTGGAATTGTGAAGGGCAGAAAGATCCTATGATGGACATAGCCATGCTTGGAGAATTACTACTAATAAAATCCTTGTTGCCAAAAGTGATCAAAGATACACAACATTTTAGGGAAACTATCCATGTAAAAGAGTTACATTAGCAAAATACTGTGTTTCTGAATGCAAAAACTCAGAACAATTTTTTTAAACACACATATTCTCTTAAAGGAAATTTTGAAAATCTGAAAAGTTATCTAGTCTGCGTTACAAATAATCATTTTGACCACTTAAAATGTAGAATCAGATTAAACAAGAGTCAAACAGTTTTGAAAATCAGAGATTTAAAATTAAAGACAGAAATTCTAAAGGTGATCAATTTGAGAATCTATTAACAAGGGACTCCTTATTCTTTTACTGAGAAAAAAGCCCTCCTTATTCCAAAGACTATCCTATATAATAAAGAGGAATATGCAAATTAAACCTCACACCCTCACAAAATAACTGCCTACAACCAAGCCTGCAGGAGGGTTAGTGACGGTTGACCAAAGGACTGAACAATTAGGTTGCATGGGGCGACCCTGCCAGCAGGAGGGTTAGTGAGGGCCAACCAAATGACTGAGCAGCAGGTTGTGTGGGGTGACCAGGTTGGCAGGGGGGTCATGAGGGATGACCACGCTGGCAGGGGGGGCAGTTGGGGGTGACCAGGCCAGCAGGGAGGGCAGTAAGAGGTGCCCAGGTGGAATCGAACCCGGGACCCTTCAGTCTGCAGGCCAACGCTCTCTCTGCTGAGCCAAACTGGTCAGGGCTGATTAATCCTATTTTGTTTGAGTTCATGGGAAGCAATAGCAGTTTCCATGGAGGAAGGTGGGGGGCTTGAGTGGGGAGAGTGGTGCTGGACCAGATGTGGTTGGCAATGGCTCCTGTTAAAGGTTAGATTGGAGGTGAGGGGGTTAAGGAAGGTGTTAGGTTCTGAGACTGAAATGTTAGGGTGAGGGCGCACAGTCAAAGGTCACCATTTGGGAGGTTAGGCCCCTGGGGTCTGGTGGGGAAGATGAGGGTCAGACCTGGGTTTGGTGAGGGATCCAGGAGGGGAGCGGTCTAGCTAGGAAGGCCTGTGGGTATGGGAGGCTCTCCGGATTCAGGCGCCCAGCACTCGCCACCAATGCCAGGGCCACCGCACTGTCCAGGCCCTGCGACAGCCAGACAGACCTGCGGCTTCAGCTCCGGCCGTGCTGCAGGGGCTGTGGGGAGTCGTGTGACCCCCAAGCCTGTACCTCCTCACCTCTGAACTGGGCATGCGCCCCTCTTCAGGGAAACCGCCTGAGAGGCCCCTCTAGGTGACATCACCTGGTGATGCCATCAGTGAGCACATGCCACACAACCTGACACTGTGCAGGTTGGGGGAGACATTATGGGAGGAGGTCCTCTTGTCCCCTAACCCCACCACTGCAGGCCCGGAACCCTCATCCCTGTGCACGTGGTCATCTGTAACTGGCACCTAGAGGCTGAAGTGGGGGCAGGGGGTTCCCATGGCATCGGAAACCACTCGTCCCAAGGGTCCCACAGTCTCAGTGTTGCCATATGACTGCATGGCCTCAGTGTGATGTCACTACTTTCTGATCCCAGTTTTGCACCTTAAACTCGTAAATTAACCACAAGGCAGCTTTCCTGTTGGCCTTCCCGGGATTCACAGTTCTGTTGAGTATGCTCCTTTCAAAGGGCAGTTTCTAGTTCTTGGCCATGTGGAGTGTTGCTGACTTTTCATTCTAGGTTTGCACATGGGGCATCTTGGATTCTGTGAGGATGGTGACTCTGTCTGTTCTACAGCAAGCCTGTGAGCAAATAAATATGATCCCCATTTTACAACTACTCTGACTGTAGTAACATTTCCCCAAGTGGGACTGGATCCTATAAACCAATTCCCACTCTCCACTACACTGAATAAGAATAAGGATTCAAGCTCACCTTTCACATGAGGAGCCAATGAGGCAGCCTCACATACCCGGCTGGGCTCCAGGTGGGAGGCAGCCTCATGTCCCAGATGGTGCAAGTCCCCGCCCATCCCTGCCTGCTGTGCATGCAGCCTGCTGATTGGTCATTATGTGACGGTGTCCTGACCAATTTGCATATTATCTACATTAATAAAAGAGAAACATGCAAATTAACCATCACTCCACCACTCTGCTACAACCACAAGCCACACCCACCAGCCAATCAGGAGTGAGTATGCAAATTAACCCAACTAAGATGGTGGCAGCCACGGAGCTGGAGTGAGCAGGAGGCTTGGGTTACCCCCGGTGATGGAGGAAGCCAAGCTTCCCACCTGCCCTGGCCAGCCCTGGGCTCCACTCAAGGGTACAAAGTTTCAATTATAGAATATAAACAAATCCCAGATACCTGCTTCCAGCCCACCCTGGCCTCCACTCAAGGAGGTGCTGGGGAAAAAAAAGAAAAAAAGGAGAAGCTGGGAGCTTGGATGGGATGGCAGTTGTGGGCGATCAGGCTGATGGAGAATGGAGTAAGCAGACCAGCAGGGGGGCCAGTTGGGGGTGAGAAGGCCATCAGTGGGGGTCAGTTGGAGGTGATTAGGACAGCAGGGGGGCAATTTGGAGTGAGCAGGCCATCAGGGGGCAGTTGGGGATGAGCAGGCAAGTGGGCAGGGAAGGTGGGTGCTAGCAGGCCTGCAGGGGGCAGTTGGGGGTGAGCAGGCTGGCAGGGGAGCAGCTGGGGGCAAGCACACTGGCACAGGGGGCAGTTGGGGGTGATAAGGCTGGTGGGGAGCATTTGGGGGTTAGCAGGTCGGTGGTGGGGGGCAGTTGGGGGCGAGCAGGCCGGCAGGCAGAGTGGTTAAGGGCAATCAAGCAGGCAAGCAAGCAGGTGAGTGGTTAGGAGCCAGCAGTCCCGGATTATGAGAGAGATGTCTGACTGCTGGTTTAGGCCCAATCCCTTTAAACTGGCAGTTGGACATCCTTCAAGGGGTCCCAGATTAGAGAGGGTGAAGGCTGGGCTGAGGGACACCCGCACCCCCATGCATGAATTTATATATATATATATATATATATATATATATATATATATATATATATATATATAGAGAGAGAGAGAGAGAGAGAGAGAGAGAGAGAGAGAGAAACCTCCAGCCTTAGCCAGTTTGGCTCAGTGAACAGAGTGTTGGCCCATGGACTGAAGGGTCAGGGTTCGATTCTGGCCAATGGCACATACCTGGGTTGCAAGTAGATCCCCAGCCCTGTTCGGGGTGTGTTCAGGGGGAGGCAACCAATCAATGTGTCTCTCTCACATTGATGTTTCTCTCTCTCTCTCTCTCTCTCTCTCTCTCTCTCTCTCTCTCTCTCCCCCTGCCCCTTCCACCCTTTCTAAGAAATCAATGGAAAAATAAACTTGGGTGAGGATTAACAAAACAAACAAACAAAAACACGTTCCATATAATCACAGAAAATTACACAATAATATCTCATTTAATCCAAAAAAATTATATTAACTAAAAAGGCAGTGATCAATTGTTCTAAGCAATGCAAATATTCATTACTATGACAGTAAAAAGATGACTAATCTTGAAAGGCACTGTTTAAAAGGTTACTGAATTGGTGGCCTATAAACCAGTAAAAGATTGCTGTGAAGAGAATGTGAAGTAAAAGGTGGTGAGGGCAATAAAAGCTAAATGTAGGCAAGATGATACTTTTCAAAATCAGATTTCTAAACAAGCAAGAAAATATATTTATTAGGAATGGAATATTTCAAGTTTTGATCACAATGGAAAACAGACTTCAATGTTTAGTAAATAATATCATGAATAATGAAAAATTCCAGTAAATTAAATAAGAAAAAAGGACACGCATAACTAAAATTTTCAAATTATGACTGACTAACTTAAAATTAGAGATTTTTTAGACAATCTGATTATAATGATTATGCCATGTTGGGAAATAGAGAGCACTAAAGATGATCAATATATTCTAAAACATAGGAACTTACATTTGAGATATTCAGAAATAAACCACATTTCTGCCTAGAACTTACACTTACGGGAGAATTATCTGTATGTTTTACAGACTCTAATCACATGCCAAGATGATTTCACCTTAAAAAATATTGGTGATCCTTATTAAAAGTCACAAACATCCTCTGAGGTAAACAACTTATAGAGGGCAGATATTGAAATGCATATTAAGTAAAGCATTTCAGAATAGCTCAGTGATGAATTACCTGTTATATGTCAATCAGGATGAGTTCGCTTAACTCATCCTGATTGACATATAACAGAATCAAAATCAGAATAGTAAGAGAAACTCCGGTTTTATTTTTATTAGTTTGGCTCAAATTATACATACATATTTTTTTCTCATTTCCTTGCTCTTAAAATTTCTAAAAGTTTGATAATGTTTTAGAATTATTAAATCTACTTTATCAAAATGTATATAAAACAAAATTATGATGAAAAAATATAATAAATTGTTTAAGTAGCCATTTTCACTGAAATCATATTCATGACCTAAATATATTCTAAGTTCCTGTTCATTCTACAAATGCTACATAAATTTATATAATTGTCTACTCAATTATATACTATATGTGGTTTTCTTCCTGCCTGTTTTATTTTATTTCTTTGCTATTTTTCAAATATTTCTTATGAATAACTAGTTTTTATAAATTGTACTGTAAAATAACAATCATACTTTTAATTAACAAACATTTTCAAAGATGAGCATCAACACTATTGCAAATCTGTTACAGTTTCCTTTTCATTATTTTAAATAGAATGTGCACCAATAAATCAGTAGTATTACAGAAAATATAAATGAATATTAGTTTTAAATAAGTTACCAATGATCACAAATAAAGTACAGTAGCACACTTTGCATTGCATGCTACATAAAACATAATTCAAATTAAATAATATTTCATAGTCTTGACTAATTAGAATTGAAAGATAGAAAAAGACAGATTAAAAATTTAGCTCAATTTCATTTACATATCCAGTGGGGAAAAAAAATGAGATCATAAAAAATATCTCTATTGAAGAAAATAAATAAAATTAATGTAGAACGATTTCTGTGAAAATAAAGCTTCAAAGAGATAAAGGTAAACATCCTAGAAAAGAACGGGAAAAGAAGGAGAAACTATGAACTGGAAGATACTATTAGATATCCTGTTATTATTAAGGGCTCCTTTGTTCATTTCTTTTATATAGACAGTGCAATAGGACATTCATTTCTTTGTGAAAAAAATAACCCTGTGGATCATAATCATAAAGCCTTTTTTCACTTGTTGGTTCCGTAAAGTGTAGATGAAAGGGTTCAAAAGTGGCGCAACTGAGGTATTGAGCACAGAAATTCCCTTGGAAAAAGATACCTTTTGTTTGACTGATGGATTAACATACATGAAAATACAACTGCCATAAGAAAGGGTTATCACAATCATGTGAGAAGAACATGTCGAAAAAGCTTTTTTCCTCTGACTAGTTGAAGGGAATTTTAAAATGGTCAAGGCAATATAAGTATATGATATTACCACCATTATCAATGTGATCACAAGTGTCACCAAAGCAGAGATGAATCCCATCAGCTCAATAATCCATGTGTCTGTGCAGGAGATCTGCATAAGAGGAGTAGAGTCACAGTAGAAATGCTCAACAATATTGGAGGCACAGAAGTCAAGGTCCAGGCCTAAGATGAGTGGTGGAAAGATGACAAAAAATCCAGCCAGCCAACAACTGAGGACAAGCTGTGTGCAGATTTTACGGTTCATGATGACTGTGTAATGCAGGGGCTTACAGATGGCAACATAGCGGTCATAGGACATAGCAGCCAGCAAGTAAAATTCAGATGCTCCAAAAAGGAAGGCAAAAAACACCTGAGTCATACAACAATTATAGGAAATGGTTTTGTCCCCTGTTGCCACAGTAAGCAAAAATTTAGGAATGCATGTACTAGTATAGGAAATTTCTAAAAAGGAAAAATTCCGAAGGAAAAAATACATGGGGGTCTTGAGGTGAATATCCAGCAGGGTGAGTGTGATGATGATCAGATTGCCAGTGATGCTTAGCATGTAAATGAGAAGCAGGAAGATGAATAACACAACTTTCCAATGTGGGTCATCAGTCAAACCTGCTAGGATAAACACTGTCACTCTCGTATGATTTCCCATTGCTATACTTGCTATATCTGAATAGAAAAAAAGAAGAAAATGTTGATCCCAATGGAAAAATAACCATGATAATTAATGTTGAAAGTAAAGTTAGCAAAGTGATGTTTCAGATGGAAAAATACATCTCTCTTTTATGTTTTAAACATGGGTTTTTTGACAGAAAAAAAGTAGTTAAAGCTGTAGTTGAAAATTGTACTAGAGAATAACCTATATAGCAGTAGTAATTGTTGATTGTTGTTATGTGGGTAAATTAGAGGGATTAGAGAGATTTTCAAAGCATAGGAAAATGTGTTTTTTTTTTCTCTTGTTAATATTCAAGAGTCAGGGTGGCATGCCATTTCCAGACTGAATAAAGAAGTTTTCATCGTAGAATCAAAATGATGTCACTATAAGCTCATAATTTACCCCCCCCCCCCACACACACACACGTACCCCAAACCTAGCCATCATCAATAAACAAGGCTAGTATACATTTACTATTTTACTCAACTGAGCAAATTCAAATGCCTGATTCTTGTCTCATTTATTTTCATGGTTAATGAGATCCAATTCCAGGTAAGTGATTAGGAGGTATTGGGGGGAAAAATCTGTTCTCAATGAAATTTCCATCCCCTCGATCTCTATTGTAACCCAGCACTTACCAATTAGTACCTTGAACAAAATCAGCAAGCACAGTCTGGTAATGTCAGTCTGTGTAAGAAGAAACTGCAGTTTTGTGAGAATAAGGAATATAAAAGCTGAGAGAAATAGCCCAGGCTGGGTGGGTCAGTTGGTTAGAGTGTTATCTTAATACACCAAGGTTGAGGGTTCAGTCCCCAGTCAGGGCCCATAAAAGAATCAACCAAGGAGTGCATAAGTAAGTGGAACAACAAATCATTGTTTCTTTCTCTCAAAACAATTTTTAAAATTTTCATTAAAAAAGAAGCAGAGAGAAGTATACAAATTAAATTCATGAAATAATATTAGTTGAAAGGAGTAAAGAGAAAAATAAAGGCAAAGATAAAGCTTTATGGAAGCCTAGAGAAGTAAGAGAGCTAGGATAGTGAATTTGAGGGAAAAAGTGAAAAGACTAAAAAGATGTAAATTAGTAAGTAAAAATTGTAAAGCAGAACTAATTACCAATGAAACTTCTCTCCATCTGCTTGCCTTTCTTATACTTACCTTTTTGTTCTCTGTCTAAAATACAGACTGAAACATAAACAGTTTTGAGATCATCATAGCCTAAAAGAGATGAGAATTATTTGGCAAATTTCAAACACATAATAAATCACAGCATAGTGTGACACAAATTTTAAAATGTGCATATCTTCTTATAAGACTATTCAAATGTTTGGCAAACACAGTTAAAGAAATATCTATAGATACCTGGTCTCAACATGAGGCATATATTAAGTGAGACAGGCTGTTCAGGTTTGCACAGCTAGTAAGTTCAACAGCAGCATTAAGATTTCCCAAGTTGTCTCCTTAAAAGTACAGCATTTTGTACAACTTACTATGGGCCAGAAAATAGCTTATTTCTTTAAAATAAAAAAGTTTAACAATATCTCTTAGGAAAATTTCTTTCCTCAGTATCCTCATCCTCTAACACATAAAATGATTAAGGTCTTATGATAAAATAATGTTTTCTGCTTGAGAGTATAAAAATTATTATTTCTAACTTATTTAAAACATGTGTTGTCATTAAAAAGTAATGTGTAGGAATAAAAATAAACTTTTAAGGATAAATAAACTTTGGTTCCAATAATATCTAGGTGAGTTCACAGGAGGAAAGTTAGATTTAAAGTTAGGTCTTAGAATATAAAAAAATGAGAGAAGGTATTCATTCATTAGAGAGGAAACAGCCTGAACAGTGTAAAGTGAAGAGTACATGCATGACTTCATTAAAGGAAATTATTAGAGTTTTATTATCAAAATCATGTATGTTTAATATATAGACATTTATGAGGAAAACAAAGTAATCTTTCTCCCTGGATATTTCTTTCACATTCAGATAATTGTGAAGCTGCCTGTTATAAAATTTTTCTCATTTACACAACTTACCATAATGCCAACACTGTAGGAAAGTTATATGTAAATCACCCAAATAAGAATTTTATCACGTCAAATCATTTCTTGGTCCAACTTCAACAATTGTGCACACCAACTATCTCCCAACACATACTGCAACATAAAAAACAACAAAGTTTACAAATTGAAACCATTTGAAGTCAGGCCTATGAATGCAGGTATATTTCTTTGTATTAGATACTGTCAATATTAGATAGATTTCAAAAGGAAAAAGGATTTCAATAGTAAACGTTCATTATATTTCATTTGTCTTCTTCACCATTTTCCCTATGTTAAAATTTAAAAGGTTGGTGAAATAAAGTTAAAGGTGAAAATAGAACAAATGTGAGATAAAGTATATGTAACAGAAAACATTGTCGTTACTTTTGAGAAATATTGTTTTCTCTTTTCGAGTCTACCAAAAACACCTAAAAATTCAAATAACTTTTAAAATAAGATATACTCACAGATTTATTCAGACAAAAAAGTCTCTGTTTCAGTATTTAGATCTCTTATCATCAGCTGAACAGAACACACCAGTGTTCCATTTTTTAAATGGATTTCACTCTATTCCACAATCTATGATTTTTTTTTTTTTAGCCCCTACTTTGGAAAGAGTTTGATTAACTATTTTATTACAAATTTTTAGGCAGTGAATTAAATTTTCCTATTATGTGTTGAATATTCTAAGTATTACAGATTAATCAACACTTGATCCTGCATAGTATTTATGCTTTTTGTACTCTAAAGGAAAATTATCTAGATTACAAAGAATTCTCATGTGGATATGAGATTCTTGATCACCATTTCCCAAAGCAAACCAATTTATATGTTGTTATAGAAGTGTTCTCCCCAGGCACTAAATTACTTTTAAAGTATAAATATATATTTTAAAAAATTAGTTTTTACTATGTCTCCAGATAATTTGGTATAAGTTTCTCTAATATATGTGTGACCTACCACACATTTGTGTCTTGAAATCCCCATTAAAGATCTGAAAGAAAAAGTAAAGTTTATGTTAGTTAGTAATAAAATGTGAGAATATGAGATGGAAAGTTTAGCCTGGCAGAAAATATTGTACCTCAAGCTAACTGCACCATCCTTTGTAATAGAAGGGTAATATGTAAATTGACCCTAACAGCAGAATGACCAGAATGACCGGTCGACCATTCACTTTGAGGCACACTGATCATCTCTCTGTCCCTTTCCCCGAACTGCAGGCTCTGATCGCCCAATGGTGAACAGGGAACTTGGGGTGGGTGGCAGGTGACACGGGTGGTGCCAGGCCAAGGCCCCCACCCCACAAGTTGCCCCCCCACACAGAGGGAAACCTGGGGTGAGGGCGGGGCTGGCAAGTGGGTGGAACAGCCAAACCCTCTTTCCTCCCCTGACCAGCAGGCTCTGATCACCCAATGACCAATGGGGAACTCGTGGTGGGTGGTGACAGGGGGCAGGGCCACTGTGGGCAGCTGGGGAAGATGGCCCTGATCACAGGCCAGGTCTAGGGATCGTACCCGTGCATGAATTTCGTGCGCTGAGCCTCTCGTTATTTTATAATTCTCTAGATATACTTCAAAGAATGCCCTTGGTTTGCACGGCCAAGTCTCCATCCTAAGCTCATTAGGATTGGATGCAGAGACCAGGCAAGGACCTTGAGAAGCCACTGGGAACCAGGAGCTCATCAGGCTCACATCAGATGGGGAAGAAACATACAACAGATGCCCCTTCGTTACAGAATTATAGAACACTCAATTCAACTTAGGTTTTAGGTGAGATGACTGGGATGACTGAGACTGTAGCTGGAACTCAAAATGGGAAATTTCCTGGCTGCTGTGATTAAAAGAGTCCAGGCCTCAGCCCCAGGAACCCAAAGTGCAAGCAGAAAATGGGATTCCTGCTACTCACCCCAGAGGAGTCACTCCCCCAGAGTTGCCAGAAAATGAAACTGGACATCTAGTTGACTTGAGCCAGTTAAGCAGAAGCAGGGTTGAATCGTACATGAGTGTTTATTTCAGTAATGCTGGCAGAATGGGAGAGCAGCAGGTCATCCACAAAAGTCTGCTCTATCCCACCACCACAAGGAAGCTGCTTATACTGGGTAGAGGATAAAGGTTACATGGGAAAGTGGGAATTACAGGCATGGGAAAGCAGACAGGTATAATGGTTACAGGGATATGGATGGGGTTGGGGGTCACAAGGGAAAGGCACCTCTAGGACCAGATTGTTTCAGCAACAATGTTGTTCATCTTTACATGATGACAGGCAGTTCTTGGGAAAGGAGGTTAATTTAACTCCCATGTCCCGGGGCATTCAACTCCCAGCCAGGTTAGAATGTGCTTTCTCTAATCAGAACAGAACAATTAGAGTAACAGAGCCTAACTAATAGTTCCCAGAGCATGATTAATATTTCTTGTAATTATAGCCAGTCTCCACTATTCTATTTCTGCTCCTAGCACTTTTGCCTTTTGAGAAAAGCTGGACATGCTGTGTCCCAGTAGGAATGTAGATAAACAGGCCTTCAGTGTGAGGGTTTCTGTTATTATCTCTAGGACTTGAGCTGTGTTAAATGTTTTCTGTAGCTATACATGCCAGAGGCTTCTACGTCCTCTACTGTCCTTATTTTTCTTTCCCCTTTTGACTTTGTGTTTTTGTAAGAGCTCCTTCTCTGGAGTGAGCCCGAGTCTTAGACCCTTTCAACTATAATTCACTGTTATTATCCTGGATCCTCTGTTGGTGGGGCGGTACCGTGTGAGGAAGCCAGAGTGATACTGTTGTAATTAGCAAGTTATTAATAATAGGAAAGGAACAGAGAAAAGGCCAGACATTATAGGCATGTTCCCTGTAAAACATTGTGGGGAGGGGACAGGACAAAGGGAAGATAGACGCATGCCTAGGAAAGCGGGGGTGACACCTGGAATGTGCTTGCTGTCAATCATACCTGGGGACAGAGATAATTTGCCAGAATGAGAATGGCCCTGCAAAGGCATGAGGATTTGGGACACATAGCCCCCTAATCAAAGGAGTTAACTCTCTTGGCTCTCTTGGGACTCGTGTGACTCTGGGCTTGTGGGGCTCTTTTTATCCCGCTTCTCTGGTTCTGCTCACATGGCACATGGCCATGTGAACCCCACACACATGGACTAATGTAACTAGCCTGATGCTGAATGGGCCCAGCTTCAACATATGAAGGAAGCTCTGGACACAGGCTCTGATTTTAGAGTTACTGAAACCCCAGCGATACTTCTTCTATGGTTGGACTAAGGGAAATGGAACTTTGGAAACTCAGGGGTATCATTCCACAAAAAATAAGCTTTATCTTATCTCATCCTCCATGGGGGCCTCCAAAAATGCTCTTCCTGCAGTACCCCAGAACCCCCCCTCCCACTGGTAATGGGGGAAGATAAAGAACATTTTTTCTCCTATAATGAAAGAACATTCTATGATCTTCCAATTAAATATTGGCCTTTTAGTGAGCCTTTGTCCCTGGGCTCTGACTTTCACAAACATTTCTCCAGAATGAAGAGAAAGAAAAAGCAAAGGGTGTTCAACAATGACTCTTTCTCATGGATGAGTGACAATCAAGAATGTGGTCATAGCCAGGCCAATGTGACTCAGTGGTTGAGCATCACCTCAATCACTGAGAGATTTCTAGTTATATTCATGGTCAGGGCACAGGACTGGGTAGTGGGTGTGCAGGAGACAGCTGATCACTGTTTCTCTCTCAGCTATATTTCTATCTCTCTCTCCTTCTCCTTCCCTCTCTCTCTAAAAATCAATAAATACATGTATATATTTTTTAAGAATGGGGTCATAGAATTCTCTCAGGAAGAGTAAAAAGGACTGGACACAGCTCAGAGGGCCTTGTACAGAGATGTGATCCTGGAGAGCTACAGAAACCTGCTCTTCCTGGGAATTTCTCTTCCTGATCTGATTATTATCTCCACTAGAGGCCCATTGCAGGAAGATTCCTGCAAGAATAGGGCTTCCTAAGACTGGAGCAAAGCAGAGAAGGGAGTGAAACCCATTGCGGCTGGGTTTGCCCTCCCGCTCCAAGCCGCTGAGGCTGGGTTTCCCCTCCCCCTCCCAGCCACTGCAGCTGGGTTCCCCCTCCCACCTTCCGCCTCTGCAGGCTTGAATCCATTCCTGTCTCCGCAGCCTCTACTTAGCTCGCTTCTGTAGCGCTTCGCTTCCATGTTGTCTTCAGTCTTTGCTCCCAGCCGGTATATGCAAATTAACCGCCCTCTTTGTTAGTGGTTAATTTGCATATCACACTGATTAGCCAATGGGAGGCGTAGCGAAGGTACGGTTAATTACCATGTTTGTCTATTATTAGATAGGATTTTGGAGCAAAGGAAAGCTCCCTGGACTCTGGAGAGTAAATTGAATATAGCAAAACAAAACAAACAAATAACACAACAAGTTAGTGGGAATGAAACAAAGGTGTGAACACAGGGCTTATTGCCAATGGCAGTCATAGAAGATTCATCGCACAAAATGCTACTGGTAAGATATGAAAGCTGTGGCCTGAAAATGTATACTTAATGAAAGACTTGGAATTGAGTGGAATTGTGAAGGGCAGAAAGATCCTATGATGGACATAGCCATGCTGGGAGAATTACTATTAATAAAATCCTTGTTGCCAAAAGAGATCAAAGATACACAACATTTTAGGGAAACTATCCCTGTAAAAGAGTTTCATTAGCAAAACACTGTGTTTCTGAATGCAAAGACCCAGAACAATTTTTTTAAAACACACATATTCTCTTAAAGGAAATTTTGAAAATCTGAAAAGTCATCTAGTCTGTGCTACAAATAATCATTTTGACCACTTAAAATGTAGAATCAGATTAAACAAGAGTCACATTTCTGAAAATCAGAGATTTAAAAATAAGGACAGAAATTCTAAAGGTGATCCATTTGAGAATCTATTAACAAGGGATTCCTTACTCTTTTACTGAGAAAAAAGCCCTCCTTATTCCAAAGACTATAATTTTTATAAACTTGGGGTGGTCTTTATACCACCGTCATGATTCAATGGGTGTCATAGGATAGTTATTTGGTAATAAATGTACATGTTTAATGGAATTAAAGCCCTCATTAAATGAAGTTAATGGCCTTTCTTTTATCAGTTATTACCATCCTATGTGTAATGGAGAGAGAAGTCGTTTCAATGAATCTTGAAAAACTTTCAGGGTCAAATCCTAATAAATGTCTGAGAACTCACTTTCCAGAGAACCATTATAAATCTGGGAAGTCTTTAGTCAAAGCTCAAATCTATTATTATACATCATAGTCATAGTGCAGATAAGATAAACAAATGTAGTGAATGTGACAAATCTTTGAACCAATCTTTAAATCTTAGTGGTTATGAAAGTATTCATACCAGGGAAGATGTTTACAAATGTAATCAGTGTGTGAAAGTCTTTACTCAATTTTCCGGTCTCAATAGATATAAAAAAAAACCCATACCGGAGAGAAGCCTTACAAATGTGAAGAAGGTGTCAAAGACTTTAATCAGAATGGACATCTTACTCAACATGGAAGAATTCATACCAGAAAAAACAAAGCCTTGCAAATATAGAAAATGTGGAAAAGCCTTTATTCACCATTCACAGTTTACTCGACACATGAATATTCATAATGGAGGGAAACCTTATAAGTGTAAAGAATATGGGAAACCCTATTGCTGGACCTATAACCTCACTCAATATCAGAGAATGCATATTGAGGGGGAAATTCTACACTCATAATACACAATAAAAGATCTTTGTCCAAAATATATACTTTGAAAAAACCCCATAGAATTCATGCTGTGAAGTAACTTTAAAGGTTTTTTTTAAATGTGGGGAAATATTTAATTGAAAATAAAATCTGAAATGTTGGAGAATTCACATTAAAAAGTAGTAAGTCAATAACACTTGTCAGATATTATGCTAAATTAGAATACATAGAGAATAATCCAAAGTTTTAAAACTTAGATAATTTTTAGTATGCTTCAAAGTATTCGGAAGACAGTTGTCTGGATAGCTGTAATTACTTACAATGTATCCTTTTTATATTGACGCTATTTGGAACTTTTCTAAAAGAAAATATTAATGTGATTTTACTATGAAATCCCTTGATGCTATATCTTTATCACTAGTGCATTTGTGAAATCACGGGGTTGATTGTTGCTGCCTCAGAGATCTGAGAGCACTTGCATATTGGGGGTTGGGGAGATTCACTCACATCTATTCCCTTGAAGATTGAGGGCAATGTGATATGCAACCTCTGTAGAAAAAATAAATGGATATGGTGTTTGTGGTTGACTTACGTTGTTAATGTAAGTCACCATGAGGTAGATATTCAGAGCATTGTTTCTTGCATTAATGTAAGACAGAGGAACATTTTACATTTTAAGAAAAATAAGGTTGAAGTTCATTAAAATCCTGATGTATCTTCATAGTAGTTACAGACAGAAGTCATGAATATTGTCTGATTTGGTTAGAATAACAAAATCTTTAGAAATATCTTAGAAAGTATGGATAACTCATCCCTAAATGCATAAAATTATTGTATATCCATGTTTACCAAATAATGCACCTCAGTCTTAAAAATCCTAGAAAAGCACTGCTCTCAGATCATTGTATCAGGAGAACAGGAATGCTTGAATGCTTGCAATGTGTATTTTAAGAAATGGTCAAACATGGGTTTGCAATGCTTTATTGACTAGACTATGTGTGAACTGAATATATTTTTGTTAATAAAGCTGAATGAATTTTTTAAATAGATGTATGTATGTACAATGAAATACTACTTAGCCATCAGACAAGGTGAAATACTGCCATTTGCTGTGACAAAATGGATAGATCTTCACATGAACATGCTCAGAGAAGTAAGTCAGATGAAAAAAGTAAAAAACCATATGAGTTCACTCATGTGTGAAATATAAAATTTAAAGCAACAAAAGAACAAACAAGACAAACAAACAAAAATTATAGACATAGAAAACAATATGGTGGTTACCAGAGGGAAATGGTGGTACGGAGTTAAGAAGAGGGTAAAGGTATTCAAATATATGGTGACAGAAGGAGACTTGTTTTTGGATAGTGAACACAATGAAATATACATATGATGTATCATAGAATTGTACATTTGAAGCGCATATAATTTTATTAACAAATGTCACCCCAATATCTACACTAATAAAAGAGAAACATGGTAATTAGCGTACGACTGCTACCCTTCCCATTGGCTAATCAGCATATCCTTATGCAAATTAACTGTCAGCCAAGATGGCGGCCGGCAGCCAGGCAGCTGGAAGCTAACATGAGGCTTGCTTGCTTCAGTGAAGGAGGACTCCAACGTTCCCCGCCTGCCTTGCCGGCCTCTGAGCTGGCAGTTTGAAACTTTGTAACAAATATAGAAGCTAAACAAAAACCCAGAAACCAGCTTTCAGCCGGCCGGGATCTCAGAGCTGGAGTTATACATTGTTTCAATTATAGAACCCAAACAAACCAGATACCTGCTTTCAGCAGCGGAAGCCTCAGAGCTAGAGCCAGAGCTAAAGCTGGCCCAGATTAAAATAAAAAAAAGAGAAAAAAAAGGAGCGGTTGGGAGCTTCAGTCAACAATCGCCAGCCTGAAAGCAGCCCTCAGCCCCTCACCCAGACTGGCCAGGCACCACAGTGGGGACCCCCACCCTGAAGGGTGTGTGACCAGCTGCAAACAGCCATCATCCCCTCATCCAGGCTGGCAAGGCACCCCAGTGGGGACCCCCACCCTGATCCAGGACACCCTTCAGGGCAAACCAGCCAGCCCCCAGGCCTCTATCCTATATAGTAAAAGGGTAATATGCCTCCCAGCACCGGGATCAGCGGAGCTGCGAGGCCTCCTGGCACCGGATCAGCGTGACAGGGGGCAGCACTCAAACCCCCTGATCGCCCTGCGGCTGTGTGTGTGACAGGGTGCGGCGTCCCAACCCCCTGATCGGCCCTGCTCTGTGGGTTATAGAGGGTGGCGCCCCAACCCCCTGATCTGCCCTGCTCTGTGTGTGACA
>NW_005871398.1:456457-560163 GCF_000147115.1 Myotis lucifugus | reverse complement strand
TTCCCCGCCTGCCTTGCCGGCCTCTCAGCTGCACTCTAAGCAACATTGTAACAAATATAGAAGCTAAACAAAACCCCGGGGCTTCAGCCAGCAGGACCGAAACATTGTTTCAAATACAGAAGGTAAACAAAAGCCCAGAAACCTGTTTTCAGCAGCGGAAGTTCTCATAGCTGGAGCCGAGCCTCAGAGCTAAAGCTGGCCCAGAATTAAAAAAAAAAGGAAAAAAGGACAGTTTGAGAGCTTCAAGTCACCCACCAGCCTGAAAACGGCCCTCAGCCCCTCACCCAGGCTGGCCAGGCACCCCAGTGGGGAACCCCACCTGAAGGGGGTGTGACCAGATGCAAACAGCCATCATCCCCTCACCCAGGCTGGCCAGGCACCCAAGCGGGACCTCCACCCTGATCCAGGACACCCTTCAGGGCAAACCAGCCGGCCCCCACCTGTGCACCAGGCCTCTATCCTATATCGTAAAAGGGTAATATGCCTCCTAGCACCGGGATCAGCGGAGCCGCCAGGCCTCCCGGCACCAGGATCAACGTGACGAGGGCAGCGCCCAAACCCCCTGATCGCCCTGTGGCTCTGTGTGTGACAGGGGAAGGCGCCCCAACCCCCTGATCGGCCCTGCTCTGTGTGTGACAGGGGGTGGGGCCCCAACCCCCCCCCCCCCCACGGGCCCTGCTCTGTGTGTGACGGGGTAGAGCCATAACCTCCCCATCGGCCCTGCCCTGAGTGTGACAGTGGTGGCGCCCCAACCCCCTGATCAGCCCTGCTCTGTGGGTGATAGAGGGTGGCGGCCCAACCCCCTGATCTGCCCTGCTGTGTGTGTGACAAGGGGCGGTGCCCTAACTCCCCTATCGGCCCTACTCTGTGCGTGACAGGGGAGAGCTCCCCTGATGGCCCTGCTCTGTGCGTGCTCTGTGCGTGACAGGGGGTGGTGCCCACAACCTCCCCATCGACCCTGCCTTGAGTGTGACAGGGGGCGGTGCCCCAACCCCCCAATCAGCCCCACTCTGAGCGTGACTGAGGGTGGCATCGCAACCTCCCAATCCGCCCTGCTCTGTGCATGACGGGGCAGTGCCCCAACTCCCCAATCAGCCCTGCTCTGAGCCCGACCAGGGGCTGCACCTAGGGATTAGGCCTGCCCTCTGCCACCTGGGAGCAGGCCTAAGCCAGCAGGTCGTTATCTCCTGAGGGGTCCCAGACTGCAAGAGGGCACAGGCCGGGCTGAGGGACCCCCCTCACCCCCCTGAGTGCACAAATTTTTGTGCACCGGGCCTCTAGTATTTAATAAAATTTAAAAACCAAACAACACCAAAAGCTTTTCATTAATACGGAGGAATGTTCAGAGTGTATTTTTAGCTTACAAGCTTTTTAAACATAAAAAAGATTATAAATTAAAAACATTACAATAAGCTAAGATTAATCATTATTTTTAAATATATTTTTACTAGCGGTCCAGTGCACGAAATTCATGCACTCGGGGGGAAGGTCCCTCAACCCAGATTGCTAGAGGGTGCAGGCTAGGTCGAAGGATCCCACCAGTGCACGATTGGGACCGGGGAGGGATGCGGGGGGTTGACCAGCCAGGGAGGAACCCTTATTGGGCTCCAGGGCGTGTCTGGCCCTTGTCTCTCAGTTCTGATTGGCTGGATCCCAGCAGCAAGCTAACCTACCCATTGGAGCATATACCCCATGGTGGTCAGTGCATGTCATAGAGACTGGTCAACTGTTTGATTGCCCCCTGATGGTCAGTGCACATCATACCGAGCAGTTGAGCAGGCTTACCATAACATTAGCATATTACACTTTGATTGGTGGAACGGATGACCTGACGACCAGACACCTAGCATATTAGGCTCTTTATAGGATTATTGATACTATTACAGATAAATTTATTACTAAAGAAAAGTAATTTTTATAGATTTAGTGTGTCCTAAGTGTACAGTGTTCATAAAGTCTGCAGCAGTGTACAGTCATGTCCCAGGCCTTCACATTCACTCCTCACTCACTCACTGACTCACTCAGAACAACTTCCAGTCCTGTAAGCTCCATTCAGACTAAGTGTCATATACAGGTGTACCATGTTTTATTTTTTATGCTGTATGTTTACTTTACTTTTTCTATGTTTAGATGTTTAAATACACAAAAAATTATTATTATGCTACAATTGCCTATAGAGTTCAGTAACATGCTGTACAAATTTGTAGTTTAGGAGCAGTAGACTGTACCATATATCTTAGGTGTGTCATAGGCTATGCTATCAAGGTTCGTATAAGTGTATTCTATGATGTTCATATATTGATGAAATCATGTAATGCATTTTCACAATGTATCCTGTCTGTAAGAAACACATGACTATATTTGTTTATAGTATAATAAAACTGAGCATGTATATAATTAAGCTGACACTTAGGATAATTAAGTTTTATTGATTAAGATAACTTGTGCTCCAAACACTTTGAAGAAATGCACTGAGCTAACTGGGGTTAGAGAATTTTTTATTGTATACAGGATTGACTATTATGTTATATGAAATTATGACTTTGTTAATTTCTTTATTTGGAGACTAAGTAAGGTTTAAGAAAATGTTTATGAGAGTCAAATTGACAAGGTCTAGACTTGAGATGGTTAATTTTATGTATCAACTAGTGGCCCGGTGCACAAAATTCACACAATCAGGGGGGGTGGGTCCTCAGCCTGGCCTGTACCCTCTCACAGTCTGGGAACCCTCAGGTGATGTCCGACTGATGCCTTAGGCCAGCTCAATGGGCCTAAGCCGTCAGTTGGACATCCTTAGTGCTGCAACGGAAGCGGGAGAAGCTCCTGCCACTGTTGCTGCACTCACCACTGTGCCGGCCAGCTGTGAGCCTGGCTTTTGGCTGAGCGGCGCTCCCCCAGTAGGAGTGCACTGACCACCAGGGGGCAACTACTGCGTTACCTTAATTAGTTTTCAGATTATTAAAACCCTAGAATATTTTAGCTTAATTTATCTCTTCTTACCACTTATGTTATTGTTGTTGTGCATTTCAATTCTACATATCTTAAAGTCTTCCTGAATCTATTGTCTTCTTACACCATTACTATTAAATCAATATTCATTTATTTTATCTAATTTTTACAATTGCCCTTCTTGCATCTCTGTGCTGCCTTCTAACTGATATTTTTCTTTAATGACAGAACTGTTTACAATACACGTTTGAGCTACACATCTTTATTTTATTATAAATATTTTATTTGAATATTGAATTCTAGATTTTTCATTTTGTGTTATTACATATGTGTTCTGATTAATTAGTTTTAAAATTCCTAATAATTACCTTTTCAACTAAAACTTTTATCCTATGTTTTTCTGTTCTTTGTGTCCTAGGACTGATTTTATTTTACTAAGTTCCATAGTAAAGAATACGTATTCTGTGCACTTTCTATAAAAATAATTCTGGATATTTCTCCTAACCATCTTTCCAGTACATAATCCCCTCTTCCTCTTTCAATTATTGTATGAATATTTCTTGAATTCTCAATACCAATTATTTTAGATATTAATTTATACCTCTTTTATAAAATAATGTTCTAATTGTTTTTACAGACTGTGCTAAATACATGTAGATCTTCTTGATCTCTATTTCTGTTATTTTCATGGTTTTTTATCATTTGAAACTCCTTTGGTATGCTTGTGACTTTTTTACTGTATACTCAAAACTATACAAGTGTTAAAGGCTCTGGACGATGACTTATTCCCACAAACAGGATTTGTTTTACTGTGGCACACAGGTACAGGCAGACATCCTTGACCAAAACAATAAATAAGATGATTCAAATCTGTTTTCCTTTATTATAAACATTACCATCATTGCCTTAGTCACTTCTTTTAGAGCAATTAAAATGAGAAAAAAAAATTATACTTTACTTCCCCTTATTCTAGTTTTCAAGCTCTTCATTTCATAGAGAAAATTTAATTTTTTCATTTAAAATACTAGAGGCCCAGAGTGCGAAATTGTGTGTGGAAGCCCGCCGCTGCTTGCAGGCCTGCTCACTGGCCCAGCGCTGCTCATTGTGTTCACCGTCCCGCCCGCCCACCGGCCATGCTCCCAGCTCCATCCACCTGCCCACTGCCCCACCTACTTGCCCACCCATGGCTGCTCACTATGCTCTCTATGCTCACTGACCTGCCTGCAACCGCTTGCCTCCCTGCTAATGGAGCCTGTGGTGTGCGGGGCAGGGACTGAGAAGTGCTCAATGCACCTCATGGTGACCGGTCATTTGGTCGTCCTGCTTGTCACAGACTCTAGCTTTTTATATATTTAAATTTTGTTTCTGTCAGTAGGAAATCCTTTAACCTTTCTTGTAAGGTAGGTTTGTTGACAATGCATTCCCTTGGTTTTCATCTATCTGAGTTTTTATTTCTCTTTTTCTTTGAATGTAGAATTCTAAGTTGTGACTACATATCTTTTTTGCTTGTATTGCTTCTGATGAGAAGTCAGGACTAATTGTTATTCATACTATATGTAGTAAATATGTTTGTCCCCTTGCATGCCTTCAAGATTTCCTTTTTGCCTTGTTATTTTTTCAGCTTTAAATGGTTGTGCCTAGTTGTTTTCCTCTTCTTGTGTTCTCTGAGTTTCTTCAACTTATGTTTTGCCATTTCTCAATACTTTCAGAAGATTTTCAGCCATTTACACACTCACATACACATATACATATACTTACTATTGGAATTAGATGTGATCCATAATTAGGGAAAGTGAGTGAATTACAAAGATAATAAAGAGAAGAGCATTAGGGATTCTAATATTTGGGAATCAATCACAGGAGGAATCAGCAAAAAAGAGAGAAAGAGATACAGATGATAGAGATGATAGAGATAGAGATAGAGATAGAGATAGAGATAGAGATAGAGATAGAGATAGAGATGAGATAGAGATAGAGGTAGAGATAGAGAAAGAAAAACCTCCAGCCCAAGCTAGTTTGGCTCAGTGGACAGAGCGTTGGCCCATGGACTGAAGGGTCCTGGGTTTGATTCTGGCCAATGGCCCATATCTGGGTTGCAAGTGGATCCCCAGCCCTGGTAGGGGTGCATTCGGAGGGAGGCAACCAATCAATGTGTCTCACATTGATGTTTCTCTCTCTCTGCCTCCCCCCACCACTTCCACTCTTTCTAAGAAATCAATGGAAAAATAACCTTGGGTGAGGATTAACAAAACAAACAAACAAACAAACAAACAAAAACATCTTCCATATAATCACAGAAAAGCACACAATAATATCTCATTTAATCCAAAAAATAAATTATTTTAACTATTAAGGCAGTGATCAATTGTTCTAAGTAATGCTGATATTCATTACTATGACAGTAAAAAGATGACTAATCTTGAAGGCACTGTTTAAAAGAGGTTACTGAATTGGTGGCTTATAAACCAGTAAAAGATGGCTGAGAAGAGAATGTGAAGTGAAAGGTGATGAAGGCAATAACAGCTAAATGTAGGCAAGGATGATACTTTTCAAATTCAGATTAAAAAACAAGCAAGAAAATATATTTATTAGGAATGGAATATTTCAAGTATTTTGATCACAATGGAAAACGTACTACAATGTTTAGTAAATAATATCATGCATAATGAAAAATTCTAGTAAATTAAATAAGAATAAAGGACATGCATAACTAAAAATTTCAAATTATGACTGACTAACTTAAAATTAGAGATTTCTTTAGACAATCTGATTATAGTGATTATGCCACATTGGGAAAAAGAGAGCACTAAAGATGATAAATATATTCTAAAACATAGAAACTTCCATCAGAAAAAAATATCTCTATTGAAGAAAATAAAGAAAATTAATGTATAACTACGATTTCTGTGAAAATAAAGCATCAAAAACATAAAGGTAAACATCGTAGAAAAGAAAGGGAAAAAAGGAGAAACTATGAACTGAAAGATACTATTAGATATACTGTTATTATTAAGGGCTCCATTGTTCATTTATTTTATATAGACAGAGCAATAGGACATTCATTTCTTTGAGAAAAAAATAACCCTGTGTATCATAAAAATGAAGGCTTTTTTCACTTGTTGGTTCCGTAAAGTGTAGATGAAAGGGTTCAAAAGTGGCGCAACTGAAGTATTGAGCACAGAAATTCCCTTGGAAAAAGATACCGTTTGTTTGACTGATGGATTAACATACATGAAAATACAGCTGCCATAAGAAAGGGTTATCACAATCATGTGAGAAGAACATGTTGAAAAAGCTTTTTTCCTCTGACTAGTTGAAGGGAATTTTAAAATGGTCAAGGCAATATAAGTATATGATATTATCACCATTATCAATGTGATCAAAAGTGTCACCAAAGCAGAGATGAATCCCATCAGCTCAAGAGTCTGTGTGTCTGTGCAGGAGATCTGCATAAGAGGAGTAGTGTCACAGTAGAAATGCTCAATAATATTGGAGGCACAGAAGTCAAGGTCCAGGCCTAAGATGACTGGTGGAAAGATGACAAAAAATCCAGCCAGCCAACAACTGAGGACAAGCTGTGTGCAGATTTTATTGTTCATGATGACTGTGTAATGCAGGGGCTTACAGATGGCAACATAGCGGTCATAGGACATAGCAGCCAGCAAGTAAAATTCAGATGCTCCAAAAAGGAAGGCAAAAAACACCTGAGTGACGCAACAATTATAGGAAATGGTTTTGTCCCCTGTTGCCACAGTAAGCAAAAATTTAGGAATGCATGTACTAGTATAGGAAATTTCTAAGAAGGAAAAGTTCCGAAGGAAAAAATACATGGGGGTCTTGAGGTGAATATCCACAAGGGTGAGTGTGATGATGATCAGATTACCAGTGATGCTTAGAATGTAAATGAGAAGCAGGAAGATGAATAACACAACTTTCCATTGTGGGTCATCAGTCAAACCTGCTAGGATAAACACTGTCACTCTCGTATGATTTTCCATTGCTATACTTGCTATATCTGAATAGAAAAAAAGAAGAAAATGTTGATCCCAATGGAAAAATAACCATGATAATTAATGTTGAAAGTAAAATTAGCAACGTGATGTTTCAGATAGAAAAATACATTGCTTTTTTATGTTTTAAAAATATTTTTTGGTAGAAAAAAGTAGTTAAAACTGTAGTTGAAAATTGTACTAGAGAATAACCTATATAGCAATAGTAATTGCTGATTATTTTTATCTGGGTAAATTAGAGGGATTAGAGAGATTTTTGAAGCATAGGAAAATGTGGTGTTTTTTTTCCCTCTTGTTAATATTCAAGAGTTGGGGTGGCATGCCATTTCCTGTCTGAATAAAGTTTTCATCCTAGAACCAAAATAATGTCACTACAAGCTCATAATTTGCCCCCCACACACATGTACCACAAACCTAGTCATCATCAATAAACAGGGCTAGTATACATTTACTATTTTACTCAACTAAGCAAATTCAAATGCCTGATTCTTGTCTCATTTATTTTCATGTTTAATGAGATCCAATTCCAGGTAAATGATTAGGAGGTATTGGGGGAAAATATTCTGTTCTCAAGAGTATTTCCATCCCCTCGATCTCTGTTGCAACCAAGCACTTACCAATTTGTACCCTAAAACAAAATCAGCAAGTACAGTCTGGTAATGTCAGTCTGTGCAAGAAGAAACTGCAGTTTTGTGAGAATAAGGAATATAAAAGCTGAGAGAAATAGCCCAGGCTGGGTGGGTCAGTTGGTTAGAGTGTTATCTTAATACACCAAGGTTGAGGGTTCAGTCCCCAGTCAGGGCCCACAGAAGAATCAACCAAGGAGTGCATAAGTAAGTGGAACAACAAATCATTGTTTCTTTCTCTCAAAACAATTTTTAAAATTTTAATTAAAAAAAGAAGCAGAGAGAAGTATACAAATTGGATTCATGAAATCATATTAGTTGAAAAGAGTAAAGAGAAAAATAAAGGCAAAGATAAAGCTTTATGGAAGCCTAGAGAAGTAAGAAGGGTTTTTGAGAGCTAGGATAGTGAATTTGAGGGAAAAGTGAAAAGACTAAAAATATGTAAATTAGTAAGAAAAAAATTGTAAAGCGGAACTATTTACCAATGAAACTTCTCTCCATCTGCTTGCCTTTCTTATACTTACCTTTTTGTTCTGTCTAAAATACAGACTGAAACATAAACAGTTTTGAGATGATCATAGCCTAAAAGAGATGAGAATTATTTGGCAAATTTCAAACACATAATAAATCACAAAATAGTGTGACACAAATTTTAAAAGGTATATATCTTCTTATAAGACTATTCAAATGTTTGGCAAACACACAGTTAAAGAAATATGTATAGATAGCTGGTCTCACCATGAGGCATATATTAAGTGAGACAGGCTGTTCAGGTTTGTACAGCTAGTAAGTTCAACAGCAGCATTAAGATTTCCAAAGTTGTCTCCTTAAAACTACAGCATTTTGTACAACATACTACGGGCCAGATAATAGCTTATTTCTTTAAAATAAAAAAGTTTAACAATATCTCTTAGGAAAATTTCTTTCCTCAGTATCCTCATCCTCTAACACATAAAATGATTAAGGTCTTATGATAAAATAATGTTTTCTGTTTGAGAATATAAAAATTATTATTTCTAACTTATTTAAAACATGTGTTATCATTAAAAAGGAATGTATAGAAATAAAAATAAACTTTTAAGGATAAATGAACGTTGGTTCCAATAATATCTAGGTGAGTTCACAGGAGGAAAGTTAGATTTAAAGTTAGGTCTTAGAATATAAAAAAAATGAGAGAAGGTATTCATTCATTAGAGAGGAAACAGCCTGAACAGTGTAAAGTGAAGAGTACATGCATGACTCCATTAAAGGAAATTATTAGAGTTTTATTATCAACATCATGTATGTTTAATATATAGACATTTATGAGGAAAACAAAGTAGTCTTTCTCCCTGGACATTTCTTTCACATTCAGATAATTGTGAAGCTGCCTGTTATAAAATTGTTCTCATTTACACAACTTACCATAATGGCAACACTGTAGGAAAGTTATATTTAAATCACCCAAATAAGAATTTTATCACGTCAAATCATTTCTTTGTCCAACTTCAACAATTGTGCACACCAACTGTCTCCCAACACACACTGTAACATAAACAACAACAAAGTTTACAAATTGAAACCATTAGAAGTCAGGCCTATGAATGCAGGTATATTTCTTTGTATTAGATACTGTCAATATTAGATAGATTTCAAAAGGAAAAAGGATTTCAATAGTAAACGTTCATTATATTTCATTTGTCTTCTTCACCATTTTCCCTATGTTAAAATTTAAAAGGTTGGTGAAATAAAGTTAAAGGTAGAAATAGAACAAATGTGAGATAAAATATATGTAACAGGAAACATTGTGGTTACTTTTGAGAAATATTGTTTTCATCTTTTCGAGTCTACCAAAAACACTTAAAAATTCAAACAACATTTAAAATAAGATATACTCACAGATTTATTCTGACAAAAAGTCTCTGTTTCAATATTTAGATCTCTTATCATCAGCTGAACAGAACACACCAGTATTCCATTTTTTAAATGGATTTCACTCTATTCTACAGTCTATGATTTTTTTTAACCCCTACTTTGGAAAGAGTTTGATTAACTATTTTATTACAAATTTTTAGGCAGTGAATTAAATTTTCCTATTATGTGTTGAATATTCTAAGTATTACAGATTAATCAACACTTGATCCTGTATAGTATTTATGCTTTCTGTACTCTAAAGGAAAATTATCTAGATTACAAAGAATTCTCATGTGGATATGAGATTCTTGATCACCATTTCCCAAAGCAAACCAATTTATATGTTGTTATAGAAGTGTTCTCCCCAGGCACTAAATTACTTTTAAAGTATAAATATATATTTAAAAAAATAGTTTTTACTATGTCTCCAGATAATTCGGTATAAGTTTCTCTAATATATGTGTGACCTACCACACATTTGTGTCTTGAAATCCCCATTAAAGATCTGAAAGAAAAAGTAAAGTTTATGTTAGTTAATAATAAAATGTGGGAATATGAGATGGAAAGTTTAGCCTGGCAGAAAATATTGTACCTCAAGCTAACTGCACCATCCTTTATAATAGAAGGGTAATATGTAAATTGACCCTAACAGCAGAATGACCAGAATGACTGTTCGACCAGTCACTATGAGGCACACTGACCACCTCTCGGTCCCTTTCCCTGAACTGCGGGCTCTGATCGCCCAATGGTGAACAGGGAACTGGGGGTGGGTGGCGGGTGACACAGGTGGTGCCAGGCCAAGGCCCCCACCCCACAAGTTGCCCCCACACACAGAGGGAAACCTGGGGTGAGGGCGGGGCTGGCAAGTGGGCGGAACAGCCAACCTCTCCTTCCCTCCCCTGACCAGCAGGCTCAGATCACCCAATGGCCAATGGGGAACTGGTGGTGGATGGCGTCAGGGGCAGGGCCACTGTGGGCAGCTGGGGAAGATGGCCCTGATCACAGGCCAGGTCTAGGGATATTACCCGTGCACAAATTTTGTGCGCTAAGCCTCTAGTTATTTATTTATTTTTTTTGCCTCTAGTTATTTTAGAATTCTCTAGATATACTTCAAAGAATGCCCTTGGTTTGCACGGCCAAGTCTCCATCCTAAGCTCATTAGGATTGGATGCAGAGAGCAGGCAAGGACCTTGAGAAGCCACTGGCAACCAGGAGCTCATCAGGCTCACATCAGATGGGGAAGAAACATACAACAGATGCCCCTTCGTTACAGAATTATAGAACATTCAATTCAACTTAGGTTTTAGGTGAGATGACTGGGATGACTGAGGCTGTAGCTGGGACTCAAAACGGGAAATTTCCTGGCTGCTGTGATTAAAAGAGTCCAGGCCTCAGCCCCAGGAACCCAAAGTGCAAGCAGAAAATGGGATTCCTGCTACTCACCCCAGAGGAGTCACTCCCCCAGAGTTGCCAGAAAATGAAACTGGACAACCAGTTGACTTGAGCCAATTAAGCAGAAGCAGGTTGAATCATACATGAGTGTTTATTCCAGTAATGCTGGCAGAATGGGAGAACAGCAGGTCATCCACAAAGATCTGCTCTATCCCACCCCGATAAGGCAGCTGCTTACATTGGGTAGAAGGATAAAGGTTACATGGGAAAGTGGGAATTACAGGCATGGGAAAGCAGACAGGTATAATGGTTGCAGGGATACGGATTGGGGGTGGGGGTCACAAGGGAAAGGCACCTCTAGGATCAGATTGTTTCAGCAACAATGTTGTTCATCTTTACATGATGACAGGCAGTTCTTGGGAAAGGAGGTTAATTTAACGCCCATGTCCCGGGGCATTCAACTCCCAGCCAGGTTAGAATGTGCTTTCTCTAATCAGAACAGAACAATTAGAGTTAACAGAGCCTAACTAATATTTCACAGAGCATGATTAATATTTCTTATAATTATAGCCAGTCTCCACTATTCTATTTCTGCTCCTAGCACTTTTGCCTTTTGAGAAAAGCTGGACATGCTGTGTCACAGTAGGAATGGAGATAAACAGGCCTTCAGTGTGAGGGTTTATGTTATTATCTCTAGGACTTGAGCTGTGTTTAATGTTTTCTGTAGCTATACATGCCAGAGGCTTCTACGTCCTCTAGTGTCCTTATTTTTCTTTCCCCTTTTGATGTTGTGTTTTTGTAAGAGCTCCTTCTCTGGAGTGAGCCCGAGTCTTAGACCCTTTCAACTATAATTCACTGTTACTATCCTGGATCCTCTGTTGGTGGGGCGGTACCATGTGAGGGAGTCAGAGTGATACTGTTGTAATTAGCAAGTTATTAATAATAAGAAAGGAACAGAGAAAAGGCCAGACATTATAGGCATGTTCCCTGTAAAACATTGTGGGGAGGGGACTGGACAAAGGGAAGATAGACGCTTGCCTAGTTAAGCTGGGGTGACACCTGGAATGTGCTTGCTGTCAATCATACCTGGGGACAGAGATAATTTGCCAGAATGAGAATGGCCCTGGAAAGGCATGAGGATTTGGGACATATAACCCCCTAAACAAAGGAGTTAACTCTCTGGCTCTCTTGGGACTCATGTGACTCTGGGCTTGTGGGGCTCTTCTGCTCCTGCTTCTCTGGTTCTGCTCACATGGCACATGGCCATGTGAACCCCACACACATGGACTAATGTAACTAGCCTGATGCTGAATGGGCCCAGCTCCAACATATGAAGGAAGCTCTGGACACTGGCTCTGATTTTAGCTTTACTGAAACCCCAGCGATACTTCTATGGTTGGACTAAGGGAAATGGGACTTTGGAAACTCAGGGGTATCATTCCACAAAAAATAAGCTTTATCTTACCTCATCCTCCATGGGGGCCTCCAGAAATGCTCTTCCCGCAGTACCCCAGAACCCCCCCTCCCACTAGCAATGGGGGGAGATGAGGAATATTTTTCTCCTATAATAAAAGAGCATCCTATGATCTTCCAATTAAATATTAGCCTTTTAGTGAGCCTTTGTCCCTGGGCTCTGACTTTCCCAAGCATTTCTCCAGTGCTTTATCTTTTTCCCTCACTGGCCTCTACTCCTTTCTCTGCCTGCAGCTCAATCTAGTGCCTTGAAGGCATGGCACCCATTGACTATGCTCCTCCCCCTATTATCTGAGAGAAAAGAGTGAGAGGATGCCCTTTGTCCACAGACACTGGCAAATTCTTTTCCCCTGGACAGTGGTTCTTTGCTATGGAGAAGGCTCCAGGTGTATTTCACAGTGATTGCTCTTCACTTCTCTTGCCGAAAAGCACAAGGGTTGGTTTTTTTCCCCTCAAATACTCACCATGAGAACCTGGAGCAGTTTTTTTGAGGTAAAGCTCATAAAATGTTGGGGCTCCCTTAATATTGTGGCCTCTAGAAGTTTCTCTCATTCTGATCAACATTCATGCTCCAGAGTTCATCCAAAATAAGTGTTGTTACTCGATTACTGTTGCAGGGGTTTCTGTGCCAAGTAAGCAGATCTCAACTGTGACTCCCAGAATTCAAGTCTGTTCACACTTCAGGGCAGCAGTTTCTCCCTGCAGCCTTAGTTCTCTAATGGGTATGAGAAAAGTAGTCGTTTTACAGTTGCCCAGCTGTTTGGTCATACATTGGGGAGTGAGAACTTTCAAGCATTTTCCATGTTGGGGTTAACACTAGAAGCCATGGGCATAATTACTTTTCATTATGAGTACTCAGATGTTTGCTTGTGAGTCATACAAACATCCGATATTGCATTACACCCAACGCCAGGTGTGGGGAGGCTTTGGCCCTTCCTCCTTCCTACAAAGGAGTGAGCAACAACAAAAAGGAGTGCTCAGGTAGCTAGTTTCAATCCTACCTACTTGCCCTTAGCCTCGTTGACTGTTGTGACCGTGGGGCACCCTTATCCTCCTCACTCAACACTTGTGCAAGAAAATCCACAACTGGATATCAGAGCCTTTCATATCCCTAACCTTCCCATGGAAGGCCCTTGTGCCCTCTCTCTTCCAACAAGTCATCCTCTACAACAAAACGGCCCAGAACTGCAAGCGCTATAATAGGTCAGCCAGCCACAGTTTCATAGATTCTGGCAAAAAGCACAAGACTCCTGAGTCAAAGACAATAAATGTTATTACAACACAGGAGGTTGAATGAGTTTCATGTTAGCTCAGTTCCACCTGCCTCCTCATCCCCAGCAGGGGCAATGTAAAGAGGACCCACGTGGATGTTGCACATATATAATCAGTTCATGTCACAGTTGAGGACCCCAAACTTAAGAGACTGACAATATTACTAGCAAATCTGCCCAACCTTGCCACATTGAGAGACAGTATCTTTGTAACACTGGTCAGGGAAGAAATCTGCTGTTTTCTCTATCTTCCAAGACTAAGTAACATAAAATTATCTTATGAAAATAACCCAAAACAAGAGCTAAAACAGGATAGATAGAAATACCCAGAAAAATGTCATTCCTGCACTGCTGGTCACATAAAATATACCATTAAGAGGGGATTTTGAAATCAGTTATCTGACCTTCTGAAGGCAATATTGTGACCATAAGAAGATGAGAATGTCAGAAGTCCATGGCTTCAAGTGTTGACAGAGTTACTTAAATCATCACTTGGAAAGAGCATGGCATTAAAGGCTGACCTTTCTCAACTGAATGTAGGTCATACAGAGCCATATGATAAGCATGTAAAATACAATCACTACAAGTGCTACCAGGAAGGAAGTCTATTTCTAACAGCACTGAGAATCTACAGAAAGAAAATGACAAACTCAGGGATTTAAATTCTTACATTGAGTAATGATCAGCAAACCATGGCATTTCCATGCTACCTTAAATAAATTTATCTCATGAAAGAGAATTACCGCCCAATATCCTCCATGAACATAGATGCCAAAATCCTCAACAAAATTCTAGAAAATCAGATCCAGCATTACATCAGAAAGATCATACACCATGACCAAGTAGGATTTATCCCAGGGATGCAAGGATGGTACAATATCCGCAAATCAATATACGTGATGCATCACATAAACAAACTGAGAGATAAAAATCACATAAATCATATAGTCATATCAATTGATGCAGAAAAGGCATTTGACAAAATCCAACACCGTTTCTTGATAAAAAAAACTATCAGCAAGGTGGGAATAGAAGGATCATACCTCAACATAATAAAAGACTTATATGACAAACCTACAGCAATCATCATACTCAATAGGCAAAAACTAAAACCATTTCCCTTAAGAACAGGAACAAGACAGGGATGCCCACTCTCACCCTCCTGTTTGACATAGTACTGGAAGTACTAGTCATTTTGATCAGACAAGAAGAAATAAAAGGCACCCAAATTGGAAAAGAAGAAGTAAAACTGTTCTTATTCACAGATGACATGATACTGTTCATAGAAAACCCTAAAGACTCCATCAAAAAATTATTTGACTTAACAAATAATTCAGCAATGTAGCAGGATACAAAATTAACACCAAGAAATGTATGGCATTCTTATACACCAATACTGAACTTACAGAAAGAGAGACTAAAAAAGCAATTTCATTTACCATCGCACCAAAAAAATTAAGATACCTAGAAATAAACTTAACTAAGGAGGTAAAAGACCTATACCTGGAAAACTACAGAAATCTAAGGCATATTTTGAGCCTAATAACTTGCTGACGACAGAAAAAACACACCTCACTGATGACAAAATACAGTCCTTGGTTGTCCATGCATCTTTTATATTTTGTTAACAAAATGAAGTGGAAATCCCTTCAATCCCCAATGCCATTTAGGAGGCAAATGAAATTAGATCTTTTAAGAAATTTCCATTAAGTTAAGGAAATGACCTATATAAAAGTAGGCCTCATGAAATCTAGTACAGTACTTGGTTTTTCAAATTAGGTAATTTGAGCATTTAAAATTAGATATAATGACTGATCTTGTGCAAAACAAAATATTTTTATCCTTTCCCAAATTGTTATACCTCAATGGGACCAAAAGAAAATATTTTTCTGACTAATATAAATTTCCTTGATAAATATTTATCCAGCACTTGTTTCTGTACAATGTAAAAAGTGACTTTATGAATAATTTGTGACTTGTAGGATTATCACTTTTTTGATGTATCAAAATGTTACATAAATTATCCCATACATTTAAAAGGAATATATTACTTTGTTAGATGTCCACGTTAGCAAGAAATTTAACATTAACTTTGTGAATATTAGTGAAATTTTAAAATCTATATATTTAACCTTGCAGCCCACCTCCACTCTGACAGCTATCCATGTGTTCTCACAATATAATATACAGATGATGTATTATAGAGTTGTACACATGAAACCTATGTAATTTTATTAACCAATGTCACTCCAATAAATTCTATTAAAAGAAGTAAAAAGATAAATCTATATTTCTAAATAAATAATAAATGAGGCATTGAGAAGAGATGGAAAGACTCAAATTTACATTTCAAATAGGGACCATGTTTGTGTAAGTGGTTTCCATAAAACCTTAATAACATTTTAAGAATATTTTATTTGATAATAAAAATTGACATATAAAAAATGTACCCTTCAACTTCCCTATTCGAGTTTCTTAAAAATTGAATTGAGGAGAACCAAGCTGGCAGCATAGGTAAACACCTGTACTTGCTGTCTCCCACAACCATATCAAAATTACAGCTACAATACATAACTATCATCCAGAACTGTGGGAAATCTGGCTGAGTAGAAGAACTACAGCTAGAAAAAATAAAGAAGAAAGAACATTGAGACTGGTAGGAGGTGCGGAGGTGCAGAAGGGGCTGGCACCTGGGTGTGCCGCTTTTTAATCGGGAGGGAGATACAAGCTCCCGCGTGCTCTGCGCTCCAGTGCCGGGTGAGACTCTGGGGGAGAAACTAGACACATACGGGGCAGGCTCTGCCACTCATGATGGTGGTGTAATGCAAGGCTGCACCCAAGAGAATAGTGAAAAAAAAAGCTGGGCCGCACAAGTTGTTATAAGAAATGGACTTATCACCTGTTGCCATGCTGACAAGAAATTTGGGGATGCATACAGTGGTGAATGACATTTCTAAAAATGAGATATTTCGGAGGAAGAAATACATGGGCATCTTTAGGTGTGGATCCAGGAGGGTGAGAGTGATGATGGTTAGGTTCCTGGTGACAATCAACATGTAGGTGATAAGAAGAAGAAAAATGACAGCCTGTAAGTGTGGATCATCAGTCAGTCCTAGAAGAATAAAGGCTGTCACTCTCGTGTGGTTTCTCATAACTGACTTCTATTTAAAAAAGAAAAAGAGGAAGAAATGAAAATTAAAGGGGAAAAGGCTGAATGAGATGAATATTTGCTTAAAATCTTCCATAAACACGTTGCTTCCCATATCCAACTCCCTTCTCTGTTCTGCTATTCAGCACTAACAGCCTATCAAAACTCACTCATATTATTGTAGCCATTTTGTATTTATTTTTACAAACATAAAAATAAATAAAGCCATTACCCTTTTTGCAGTTCAAAAAAAAACTCACTCATATACTTTTGTTTTAAATAAAATGTAAACAAAGTCTTTATTTGGTAGAGATGGAAAATTATAGTGGCTTGGTGTGCAGGTTTAGTCATGTGCTTGTTTATTGATAGTTATGTCACTTTTAAATAATAAGTACACAAGCAAGCCAGATTTTTAAATGACAAAGTCCATAAATAACTGGAAAATTTTTGTTGTCTGTTGTTCAGTTGAAATGTATAACCAAGTATCACTTTTTAATTTTTAATTTAATTTTTTTATTTATTAAGGTATTACATATGTGTGCTTATCTCCCCATTGCCCCCAAACCCTCCTACTCATGCTCTCACCCCCCTGTTGTCTGTGTCCATTGGTTAGGCCTATATGCATGCATACAAGTCCTTTGGTTAATCTCTCCCCCTTACCCCACTCCCTCTCCTACCTTCCCTCTGAGGTTTGACAATCTGAAAGATGCTTCTCTGACTCTGGATCTGTTTTTGTTCATCAGTTTATGTTTTTTCGTTATTTTCCATAAATCAGTGAGATCATGTGATATTTACCTTTCTGTGAGTGGCTTATTTCACTTAGCATAATGCTCTCCAGTTCCATCCACGCCCTTGCAAATGGTAAGAATTCCTTCTCTTTTATCGCAGCATAGTATTCCATTGTGTGGATGTACCACAGTTTTTAATCCACTCATCTGCTGATGGGCACTTAGGCTGTTTCCAAATCTTAGCTATGGTGAATTGTGCTACTATGAACATAGGGGTGCATATATTCCTTTATTTTTTTTATTGTTTAAAATATTACAAATAGTAGTACATATGTCACCTTTTTTCCCCATTGACCTTCCCTTAGCCTCCCCTACCCCCCACACATGTTCCTACCCCCCCCCAAATGTGTCTTGCATCCATTAGTTATGCTTATATGCATGCATACAAGTCCCTCGGTTGATCTCTTACCTCCCCCAACCAACCCTCCCCAGCCTTCCCACAGTAATTAATCAGTCTCTTCGATGCTTCTCTGCCTCTGTATCTGTCTTTTCTTTTAAATATATTTTTATTGATTTCAGAGAGGAAGGGAAAGGGAAAGAGAGATAGAAACATCAATGATGAGAAAGCATCATTGATTGCCTGCCTTCTGCTCACCCCCCATTGGGGATCGAGCCCGCAACCCAGGAATGTGCCCTTGACAGGAATTGAACCCGGGACCACTCTGTCTGCAGGTCCATGCTCTAGCCAGTGAGCCAAACCAGCTAGGGCTGTATCTATCTTTTTGTTCATCAGGTTACAATGTTCTTTATTATCCATAAATGAGTGAGATCATGTGCTATTTTTCTTTCACTGACTGGCTTATTTCACTTAGCATAATGCTCTCCAGTTCCATCCATGTTGTTGCAAATGGTAAGAATTCCTTCTTTATTATAGCAGCGTAGTATTCCATTGTGTAGATGTACCACAGTTTTCTAATCCACTCATCTGCTGATGGACATTTAGGCTGTTTCCAAATCTTAGCTATGGTGAATTGTGCTGCTATGAACATAGGGGTGCATATATCCTTTCTGATTGGCGTTTCCAGTTTCTTGGGATATATTCCTAGAAGGGGGATCACTGGGTCAAATGGGAGTTTCACTTTTAGTTTTTTGAGGAAACTCCATACTGTCTTCCATAGTGGCTGCACCAGTCTGCATTCCCACCAGCAATGAAGGAGGATTTCTTTTTCTCCGCATCCTTGTCAGCACTTGTTTGTTAATTTGTTGATGATAGCCATCTGACAGGTGTGAAATTGTACCTCATTGTTGTTTTGATTTGCACCTTTCGGATGATTAATGACTTTGAGCATGTTTTCATATATCTCTTGGCCTTCCTTATGTCTTCTTTCGAAAAATATTTATTTAGGTCCACTGGCCATTTTTTTTATTGGGTTGTTTATCTTCCTTTTGTTAAGTTGTATGAGTTCCCTGTAAATGTTGAAGATCAAACCCTTATCATTGATAACATTGGCAAATATGTTCTCCCATGCAGTGGGCTTTCTTATTGTTTTGTTGATGGTTTCTTTTGCTGTGCAAAAGCTTTTAATTTGGATGCAGTCCCATTTATTTATTTTCTCTTTAGTTTCCATTGCCCTAGAAGCTGTATCACTGAAGAAATTGCTTCGGCATATGTCTGAGATTTTGCTGCTTGGGGATTCGTCTAATATTTTTATGGTTTCCCATCTTATGTTTAAGTCCTTTATCCATTTTGAGTTTATTTTTGTGTAGGGTGTAAGTTGGTGGTCTAGTTTCATTTTTTTGCATGTATCTGTCCAATTTTCCCAACACCATTTATTGAAGAGACTGTCTTGACTCCATTGTATGTTCTTGCCTTCTTTGTTGAATATTAATTGAGCATAGTGGTTTGGGTCGATTTCTGGGTTCTCTATTCTATTCCATTGGTCTATATCCCTGTTCTTGTACCAGTACCAGGCATTTTGAGAACAGTGGCTTTTTTAAAAATATGTTTTATTGATTTTCTACAGAGAGGAAGGGAGAGGGATAGAGAGTTAGAAACAACAATGAGAGAAACATCGACCAGCCGCCTCCTGCACGCCCCCCACTAGGGATGTGCCCGCAACCAAGGTACATGCCCATCACCAAAATTGAACCTGGGACCCTTGAGTCCGCAGACCGACACTGTATCCACTGAGCCAAACCGGTTCTGGTGAGAACAGTGGCTTCATAATACTGCTTGATATCTGGTGTTGAGATCCCACCTACTTTGTTCTTTCTCAAGATTGCTGCAGCTATTTGGTTTTTTCTTTTTTGTTCCAGATGAAGTTTTGGAGAGTTTGTTCTAGGTCTGTGAAATATGCCATTGGTTTTTTAATGGCAAGTGCATTGAATCTATAGATTGCTTTGAGTAGTATAAACATTTTAATGATGTTCATTCTACCAATCCATGTGTATCACTTAATTGCACCTTGCCTTTATTCATTTATGCTGTTTTTGGTTTTACAGTGTAATTCATATACATTTAATTAAAAATTTTGTTAACTAAATTGAGCTCTATTGTCTTTTCTAAAGGGTTGTAAATCCAGGCATTATAAAAAGATAACATATTACATTGGCAATCCTATCTAATAAAAGAGAAACATGGTAATTAGCCGTACGGCCACTACCCTTCCCATTGGCTAATCAGGGAGATATGCAAATTAACTGCCAGCCAAGATGGCGGCCGGCAGCCACTCAGCTTAAAGCTAACAGGAGGCTTGCTTGCTTCAGTGATGGAGGACTCCAACGTTCCCCACCTGCCGCTGCCGGCCTCTGAGCTTGCAGTTTGAAACATTGTAACAAATATAGAAGCTAAACAAAACCCCAGTAACCTGTTTTCAGTCAGCCGGGATCTCAGAGCCGGAGTCGCAACAAAGTCTCAAGTACAGAAGGTAAACAAAGGCCAGAAACCTGCTTTCAGCACCTGAGCCTCAGAGAGAAAGCCGGCTCTCAGCTCCAGTGACAACCATAGAAGGTAAATAAATGCCAGAATAAAAAAAAAAGAAAAAAAGGAGAGGTTTGGAGCTTCAGTCGCCCGCCAGGCTGAAAACAGCCCTCAGCTCCTCACCCAGACTGGCCAGGCACCCCAGTGGGGACCCCCACCCTGAAGCAACAAGATGGCAGCTAATTTGCATACTGAAGGCAGGTGGCAGCAGGCAAGGCTGTCTGCGGTCTGGTTACCGGATCTGAGACCCTGCCAGGCAGGGGCAGTGCTTGAGGCTGTCCGTGGTCCCAGGACCCAGATCTGTGACCCTGCCAGACAGGGAGCACCACAGGAGGCTGTCCGCTGGGACCGAATCTGTGACCCTGCCAGTCGGGGGGCAACACAGGAGGTTGTCTGCAGTCCGGGACTCGGATCTGTGCCTGCCGGGTGGGGGTCAGTGCTTGAGGCTGTCCACGGGACCAAGACACGGATCTGTGACCCTGCCGGGTGGGGGGCAGCTCTTGAGGCTGTGCATGGTCCCGTGACTCTGATCTGTGACCCTTCACAGCGGGGAGGCAGCCATGAGCGCCCAGGAGTGACTGCGCAAGATCCGCCTCCTGGCCCAGAAGGTGCAGGATCACAGGGACAGCCACCGTGGTGGGCCAGACTGACATCCTCCTGGCCCCACCACGGGGGTTTGCGGATATGCAAAGCCAGAGGCCTCCGGTGTGCACATACCCCCCTGGCGTGCGAACATCCCCCAGCACACTGTCACCCTCCCACGCCTGCAACATTTGCAAACCAAGGCGTGCACAAGTTCCCCCCGCCTCTCCACAGCACTTCCATCAACCCAGCATGCCTAAAACCCCCACAGGATGTGCACACATCCCCTCTGATGTGCTCACATCCTTTGGAGAGTGTCTGGGTGTTCTGGGTGCTGAGAGTGGGCGCCTGTGAGATGACAGTGAGAGGGCGGAGTGGTGATGCCCTGTTCCCACGGAGGCCAGTGCAGCTACGAGATCACCTCTGGGGAGTTAATGCAGGTGCTGAGGCAGGAGCAGGTGCAGACAGACACACCTGGTGGGCGCGGGGGGCCCTCTCTGAGGTGCCTTCGGTCAGCGTTCAAGATCAAGAGCCCAGAGGCAGAGAGGAATTCCGTCCTCTCAGTGAAACAGTGGGATAGTCGGGGGGACTGTAGAGGAGGAATGTGCACTTTGGGTGCCAGCACCATGAGTGAAGGCTGCCCTGACTGAGCCTTGCTTGCTTGGGGCCTAGCGTACTCCTGCCGGGCAACGGGTGACAGGACGTGCTTTTCCGAATTAATGGTAGAAAATGTTGATTCTTCTGCTGCCCACGAAGGTGGAAAATGAAGTGGGGAGACATGTGGGGAATGAGCAAGGTTCCCTGTCAGGGGGTTCCAAATCTGCTGTTGGTTTCTTTCACCACTGACTAGAGATATACAGGTTGTCCCCCCAAAATGTATACACACTTTGAATACCTACTAATTCCAATGGTTTTAAGCATAAGAAAGGAACAACAATGGAGCTGTTATCTGTTAAAAGTGTGGGCACAAACAGGTAGTTGGACATTCCCTGAGGGGTCTCAGATTGGAGAGGGTGAAGACCAGACTGAGGGGCCCCTTCTGCCCCCCTACCCCAGTGTACGAATTTCGTGCACGGGGCTACTAGTCCTATATAATAAAAGCCTAATATGCTAAGTATCCGGTCATCCAGTCATTCGTTCAAGCAATAAAAACATAATATGCTAATGATATGCTAAGACCACTCAACCTCTCACTATGATGTGCACTGACCACCTGGTGGGCAGACGCTCCAATCAGTAGGTTAGCTTGCTACTGGGGTCTGGTCGATCAGGACTGAGTGTGAAGGGCCAGACACACCCTGGAACCCCTCCCACAAACCCTCCCCAGCTGGCCAACCTCCTACATCCTCCCTGGCCCCGATCGTGAACCAGTGGGGTCCCTCGTCCTGGCCTTGGCCCTCTTGCAAACTAGGACCCCTTGGGGGATGTTGGAGAGCTGGTTTTGGCCCAACAGCAGAATGACTGGTCGCTATGACACTCACTTACCACCCGGGGCAGACGCTCAATGCAGATGCTGCCCGCAGGTGGTCAGTGCGCTCCCACAGGGGGAGCACCGCTCAGCCAGAAGGACAGTAGTTGGACATTCCCCGAGGGCTCCTGGACTGCTAGAGGGTGTAGGCTGAGCTGAGGGACCCCCCCAAGTGCATGAATTTCATGCACCAGGCCTCTACTGTCAAATAAAAGTAAATACAAATAACAGAAATGTGATATACTAAAAGGCTAATATGAAAATTGACTGAATGGTGGAACAACTTGTCACTATGATGTACACTGACCACCAGGGGGCAGACACTCAAATCAGGAGCTGCTCCTGGTGGTCCAGTGCACTCCCACAGGGGGAGTCCTGCTCATCCCAGGAGCAGGGCTGATGGTTGGCGAGCGCAGTAGCAGTGGCAAGAGCCTCTCCCCACCTCCACGGCAGCCCTAAATATGTCCAACTGATGGCGTAGGCCCACTTCCCGGGGAGCAGGCCTTAAGCCATCAGTCAGACATCCCCTGAGGGCTCCCAGACTGTGAGAGGGCAAAGGCCAGGCTGAGGGACACCCTCGAGTTCATGAATTTCGTGCACCAGCCTCTAGTCTACAATATTTTAACTGTTATCTTCGGCATTTGCAATTTTTCCCATTCTATTAAATTATTTTACACCAACCTGTGACCCATTCTTCTTTTGCTTGCTTTAATTAAAAAAATCATTCATGTTTTTATTGATAAAAATTCAAAGTATAAAACTATCTCCTTGGGTCACAGATCTTAAAGCTACACAGAACCTCAGAAATCTTCAGAAAAGCCAGTTGCTTTGTAGGAAGTAAAGTTTCATCATCTTCATCATTTTACAGAGAAATAAGACCCCTTCTTCTTTGCCAAACATCTTTTTTTTTCTGTGTTTATTACACTTTATGGTGACTTTGTAATTATGTAAGTCAGATTGCAGCTAAGGAATCTCTGACTCTTTTTTTTCCCAATCAAAACAATATTTATTATGGTGACATTTTCCTTTTTCTCAGTTGCTATGGGTTTCTGATTTTCATTTCTGTGATAGTCCTTAGTTGGAGCTGTTACATCCCATCCTGTGTTGTCAAGTGGATCCTGAGGTTATTCTAGCACCCTAAAAAGAAACCCCACTCTCTACCTATTTTAGAGCTCTTTTTTAAATTTTTTTATTGATTAAGTTATTACGTATGTGTCCTTATCCCCACGTTACCCCTTATCCCCCCACTCATGCCCTCACTCCCCTGTTGTCTGTGTCCATTGGTTAGGCCTATATGCTTGCATATAAGTCCTTTGGTTGATCTCTCCCCCTTACTCCCACCCTCCCCTACCTTCCCTCTGAGGTTTTATGGTCTGATCGATGCTTCTCTGTCTCTGGATCTGTTTTTGTTCATCAGTTTATGTTGTTCATTATATTCCATAAATGAGTGAGATCATGTGGTATTTATCTTTCTCTGACTCTTAAAAGTAACATAAAATTGACCTAAATATTTCTAGCCCACATGCAGTGGGAATTCAATACTTTCACCAAACTTCTGAAAATTTAAGACTTAAATCCTTATAATTACATTTAGTTTAGCTTCCTCCATTGTTCCTGAGACTTGAATTTAATTCATCTCACTTACCCTGGTTGTTTCTTTCCTCTGATATACACCCAAGCAGATATAATGTGTATCCTCATGTATGATATTTGTATTGTTTAAGTAGCACCCTTAATATCTGCAGTGACAGAGGAGGGTTCTAGAAAATTAGCTATTTAAAAAAATAAAATGTTATAGCAAGGCATGCCTGGTAATTATATTAATTCATTACTTCCTCTGTTGCCATCATAGCTTCTTCTCTATTTTCCATGTTCATCCTCTTCCTGATTCAGCTCATGACAATTCAAAATTATGGGAACAGTAGAGGCCCGATGCACAAATTTCATGCACAGGTGGGGTCCCTAGGCCTGGCCGGCGATCAGGACCGATCAGGTTCCCTACCTCCCCACTCCCCCCTCCTCCTTCCCCTGCCACCTGTGTCTGCCACCACCCAAACCCAGTTCCCCATCCCAGCCCAGTGCCCGGCCTCGATCGGGCAATCTGGGCCTACTGGCTGGGAAGAGGAGGACAGGGACCCAGGAGGTTGACTGCTGGACCCAAGGAGGGAGCCAGCCCTTGGCCCCCCTGGGAAAGGGTCCACGTCCGCCACCACCCACCCCAAGTTCCCCATACCAGCCCAGTGGCCCAGCTTCGATTGGGTGATTGGGGCCTGCCAGCCAGGGGGTGGGACCAGGAGGTTGGCCAGCAGACCCCACAGGAGATCAGGGCCTGAGGGCTGGGGGCAGCTCCTGCATTGAACGTCTTCCCCCTGGTGGTCAGTGCACGTCATGGCAACTGGTCTTTTTGGTTGTTCCAGTCATTCCGTCATAATGGTCGTTAGGCTTTTATATATATAGATTTTTATTTTTTCTTGTTTTTCTGTCTTCTTGCAGACCAGCCTACACCCTTACATTCATCCTCAAAAGTCTTTCACCAAAATTTTTTTAAAGAATGACAATATCTGCTATAAAAAAATATTATGCTAAATTGTATTTTAACCTTATTGCATTTTATATATTCCAGTTTGTATGTCATAACAATGTACAAGTGTTTCCAATGATTATTATAGGGGAGCAAAATTCACTGCCCTAAACTATGTCTCTTTTGCATGAGGATTATTTTAGGCTGATTATTTTTAAGAACAGAAGACTTGGGAACTTTTTCTTTTTACCTCCCCCTTAACTATCTACAAGGAATTCAGATAAAAGACCTATGCTAGGAAGAAAGCTATTACCAGAAGATAACTGCAAAGAATATAAGCTAGGTGTGGTGGACTAGGGGGAATTTAGCAAGACCTGTTTGCTCCACTCCTCTTTGTGTCCCTTTGTCTCTGCATGTCATAGAAAACATTTGTTTACTAAACATTTAATCTTCCCATCTTTCTATGAATTGTCTTCCTTCTCTTTGAAATCACAGAACCTTATCCCATTCTCCTTAGTACAGGAAAGCATATAAGCATTAGTTACCAGATTGCCTATGGGCCTCATTTCTATGGAGCCCTGTATATACAAATTAAATTTGGGTTTTCTCCTATTAATCTGTCTCATGTCAATTTAATTATTAGAACAGCCAGAAGAACCTAGAAGAATCAAAGAAAACTACCCCCATTCATTATAAATAATTATCACTAATATTTTCCTTCTCCCTTTTACTTAATTCCTTTTTTCTATTTTCTTTCCTTTTCCATTTTCTTCAATGAATCATTTTTCTAAAAATGTGAATATTCTTGCCATATAAGTAAAAGACATACTCACTAGTGAGATGTTTTTTAAATCCAAGGTTACTCTATTTTTAAAGATACAAATCATAGGAAAATAACAGTCAACAATATGTGTTATATAGAGTGCCAGAGTGCAAAGTCAGAAGTAAGTTCATATTTGGGTAATGTCTAGCCAAAATTTAAATTACAAAATCCTAAATGAATAAATGTTACTATTAGGCAACATTATTTTTCTTCCTAATACCGTAATAAGTTATAGCTAGATAAAAGTAAAATAGTCACTGTTTCTAAGCCCCCTTATAGTCCCAGGGTTTCTGTAACTGCTTTGGAAATTTATAGGTAAGAGGTAAGAGATTCATTTGTGATATGAAATGTTACATTTCTATTAAATTCAATGTGACTGATTCATAAATATAAAAAAATCACTTCCCAAGTTCAAGAGTTATCCAGTTTTCCATGGCCATAATTCACAATATTCACAATGACCATGCTGTTATAAATTCATATGCTGTTATAATTATCAGGAGAAAACATATCCTATATAATAAAGAGGTAATATGCAAATTGACCGTCATGCCCTTGCACAAGATGTCTGCCCCCATGTGGTCACAAGATGTCCACCCCCATGTGGTCACAACCTGGCTGCGACAAGATGGACAGCAGGGGAGAGCAGTTAGGGGCAACTGGGCTGGCAGGGGAGGGCAGTTGGGGGCAACCGGGCTGGCAGAGGAGGGCAGTTGGGGGCAATTGGGCTGGCAGGGGAGCAGTTAGGCATCGATCGGCTGACAGGGGACTGGTTGGGGGGTGATGAGGCTGGCAGGCAGAAGTGGTTAAGGGCAATCAGGCAGGCAGGCAGGCAGGCAGGCGAGCAGTTGGGAGCCAGCAGTCCCAGATTGTGAGAGGGATGTCCGACTGCTGGTTTAGACTTGATCCCACAAGGATCGACAGTTGGACATCCCCTGATAGGTCCCAGGTTGGAGAGGGTGCAGGCTGGGCTGAGTGACAACCCCCCCCCCCCGCATGCATTAATTTCATGCACCAGGCTTCTAGTCCTATCTAATAATAGACAAACATGGTAATTAACCATACCTCCGCTATGCTTCCCATTGGCTAATCAGGGTGATATGCAAATTAACAGCCAACCAAGAGGGCGGCCGGCAGCCACGCAGCTGAAGTGAACATGAGGCTTGGTTGCCCCGGCGATGGAGGAAGTCAAGGTTCCCTGCAGCTCTGAGCTGCACTCTAAGCAACAATGTTGCAATTATAGAAGCTAAACAAACCCCAAAAACCTGCTTTCAGCCAGCTGGCCTCGGAGCTAGAGTCGCAACAAAGTTTCAATTACAGAAGGTAAATAAATCCCAGAATAAAAAAAAAAGGAAAAAAGGAGACTGGGAGCTTCAGTTGCAAGATTGGCCTGCCTGAAAACAGCTGTCAGCCCCTCATCCAGGCTGGCCAGAAACCCCAGTGGGGACCCCCACCCTGAAGGGGGTGTGGGCAGCCTGAAAACAGCCCTCAGCCCCTCATGCAGGCTGGCCAGGCACCCCACTGGGGACCCCACCCTGAAGGGGGTGCGGGCAGCCTGAAAACAGCCATCAGCCCCTCGTCCAGGCTGGCCAGGCACCCCAATGGGGACCCTCACCCTGAAGGGGGTGCGGGCAGCCTGAAAACAACCATCAGCTCCTCATCCAGGCTGGCCAGGCACCCCAGCGGGACCCCCACCCTGATCCGGGACACCATTCAGGGCAAACCAGCCGGCCCCCACCCGTGCACCAGGCCTCTATCCTATATAGTAAAAGGGTAATATGCAAACTGACCCTAACAGCAGAAAGACTAGGAATGACTGGTCACTATGACACACACTGACCACCAGGGGGTAAATGCTCAATGCAGGACCTGCCCTCTGGTGGTCAGTGAGCTCCCACATGGAGGAGCTTTGCTCAGCCACAAGTCAGGCTGATGGCTGCCAGTACAGCAGTGGTGGTGAGAGCCTCTCCTGCCTCCTCAGCAGCGCTAAGGATGTGTGACTGCAGCTTAGGTCTGCTCCCCGCTGGCAAGTGGACATCCCCCGATGGCTGCTGGGCTGCCAGAGGGATGTCTGATTGCCAACTTAGGCCCAATCCCCTGGGGAGCAGGCCTCAGCCAACAGATGGTCATCCCCCGAGGGGTCCCAGACTGTGAGAGGGCACAGGCTGGGCTGAGGGACATCCCCCCCCCCCCCCAGTGCACAAATTTTTGTGCAATGGCTCTCTAGTTTATTTAATAAAGAGCATTTCTTTGATTCTGTTATATACTATGTAGGATATCTATCCAAAGCTTCACTCATACAAAATGAAAGGTTAAAGATTTCCTATTAAGGTAGCTCAATTGATTCTTTCAGTATAACTATCAAAATAGCTTTGTAAAACATTAATCCTCACTTCAGTCCATACTATTTCAGTAAATTTAATACAAATCAATTTTTAGCGCTTCATGAAAAGGTTCTTATGATTAAAACAAAACCGCCAATTTTTCTAAACCTTGTGTTTATTATCAATTTCATTCACACCTCTCTTCTTTTTTTAAATTAATCTTTATTATTGAGATTATTACAGATGTTGGTCTTTTTTCATCTCATAGCTCCCCTTCACCTGCTTCCCACCCCACCCCAGCCCCTCGACACCCTATAGTCTATGTCCATAGGTAAGGCATACATGCATATAAGATCTTTGTCTAATCTCCTCCCACCCCCCCCACACCCTCTTCCCTTGAGAATCATCAGTCTGCTCCATTTCCATGTCCCTGATTCTATTCCATTTACCAGTTTATTCTGTTCATCAGATTTTCTATTCATTTTATTTTTAGATTCACTTGTTAATAGATATGTATTTTTTGTCACCTTGTTGTTCATATTTTTTATCTTTACCTTTTTCTTCTTCTTCCTCTTCTTAAAGGATACCCTTCAGAATTTCATATAATACTGGTTTGGTGGTGATGAACTCCTTTAGCTTTTTTTTTCTTGTCTGTGAAGCTCTTTATCTGACCTTCAATTCTAAATGATAGCTTTGCTGGGTAGAGTATTCTTGGTTGTAGGTTCTTGCTATTCATCACTTTGAATATTTCTTGCCACTCCCTTCTGGCCTGCATAGATTCTGTTGAGAAATCAGCTGACAGTCGTATGGGCACTACCTTTTAGGTAACTAACTGTTTTTCTCTTGTTGCTTTTAAGATTCTCTCTTTGCTTTTGCCCTGGGCATTTTAATTACGATGTGTCTTGGTGTGGTCCTCTTTGGATTCCACTTGCTTGGGGTTCTCTGTGCTTCCTGGACTTGTTAGTCTATTTATTTCACCAGGTAGGGGAAGTTTACTGTCATTATTTCTTCAAATAGGCTTTCATTAAAACACCTCTCTTTTTTTAATGTGAGTCCCAGAATAGAAGCAATTTCTGAAGGTCTCCATGCCATCATTTTTTTTTTTTTGCTTTAACCCATACTTTTTTCTTACATTCTCATCTAAATATACTTTGGCTCCAGCAACACACACTGAGAATATGTAAACTCAACGATTTTTAACATAACAAGAAAAACTTATCTAGTTTCATTTTTTTCTCATGGTTTTTAAAACAGTTGGTGCTCTACAATTTATGTAATATTTAACTTGAAGCATACTCTTTAGTATTATGGACAAAATGAATATAATTATCCTTTTAAAAGTATAAAAATGAGATATAAAAAGAGATTTCAGACTTGTTCTTTATTTTGAGAAGTTTCTGCCCTTCAATGAGAAGCCTAATTGCTTGTTTTGTAGTTCTTAAGATTACAAGAAGTATAATTCTTTTTATGGACAGTGCACTTGTCTCAATAGCATTAACTGATAAAAATATTAAGGAATGAGAATTAAAGAGGTAAAGGCTGTATGAGATACCAGTTATCTTGAGGTCTGTTGCTACCCACACCAAATATTTTGCATCAGTAATTGCCTATAACAATTCATTCATTAATTTTTACTCAAAATATCACTAACTCAATTGAGCTCTTTGAATTTGCTTTTTTCAATCCAGACTTTTCCAAAGAATAGTGTACTGCATTGATAAAGTCATGTAGAAATAGAAACAAAGGCAAAAAAAAAACCCCAGAAAAACTATATGTTAATATTGATGTCCTCTATTTGTAATTTTTTAAATGTTTTTAGTTTATATTAAATTATTTTACACCATATGGTGACTCATTCTTCTTTGTTAAACCTGTCTTTTTCTTTTTTTATTAGTCTTTATGAAAGACTTGTTATTCTGTAAATCAGATTTCAGCTGAGGGCTCTCTACCTTTTAAAATAACATAAACTTGACATGATCATCTCTAGTCCATATAAAGTGGGAATTCAAAACTTCCACCAAACTTCTGAAAACTCTTTAAGATTTAAATACTCATGACTACTTTCAGTTTTGTTTTCCCCTTTTTCCTAAAGTCTTGAATTCATTTTGATCTCATTCACACTGGTCGTCCTCTTTTCTCTAACATACAGTTGACTCTTGATCTACCAGGGTAAGGGCACTAGCCCCACATAGCTGAAAATTCACTATAATTTGTCAGCCTTCTACATACACAGATTCCCATCCATGGATGGAAAATACTGGCAGCCTTGCAGGTAGCAGTAGTTCTATCACATTCAAAAGACAAGAACCAGTTCAGCCCAGTGTCATGGCTTAGTGGTTGAGTGTCACCCTATGAACCAGGAGATCATGGTTCTATTCCGGGTCAGGGCACATGCTTGGGTTGCAGGCTCAATCTCCAGTATGGGGAGTGCAGGAGGCAGCCAAGCAGGTGATCAATGATTCTCTCTCATCATGGATGTTTCTATCTCTCTCTCCTTCTCCCTTCCTCTCTGAAATCATTAAAATATTTTAAAAAACCAACAAAATCTTTCATGAAATTCTAACATTAAATTCCTTTGCCTATATTTGTAAATATGACATCTTTTCATTGTGAGAATATTTATAAACCAAGAAAAACATATTTGGAAACCAGACATTGGATATTTTTAACTTGTTTATTTTCACACTTTATGCGATGAGAGATATAAATTTTATAACTAGAATATGATATTTATATACTATATATACACATGTATAATATGAAGTTTACATTTAGATATTTAGCCTTATTTCTTCACAGTTATAAATAGGAACATAAACCATGTGTGCATTTAATGCCAGGAGTGAAAGATGAGAATTTATGAAATTGGGACAGAAGGAAAAAGAAAGGAAAGGATGAATAAAGTGTTAGGTACAACATAGGACAATGCATACACATCAACATGTGTTGAATTTATTATTGATACACATTAAAATTATTAAACATATTTTAGTAGAAATAGTGAAGCTAATTTTCTACTTATGGAAATTCTTTTCATTTGCCTTTATATTTATGCAAATGCTAAAGCTATTTATATTCTGTATCTTAAACTTTTTAACAATAATACATGTAGAAATATTTTTGTAAGATTTTATTGATTACCAGGCCTTGATTATACACTTAAATTATCTCATCTCCCTACCAAACAGACAACAAATAAGCTTTGAGATAGGTATTATTATTTTTTATATTGAGTCAGACACAGGTAGAAGTTGGTTAAGTATCTTACCTTCACCACATTCATATTTGTGAGTAATGCAGCCTTTATTGATTTTCTTGGGGAAAAGGAAAGTGAGTTTCTATCTCACAAAGCACTGCATATCATTTGAAAAATTCTATTAGATATGTTTCCTTTCCATAATATCTTTTCTCAGTCTCCTAGATGTTGAGTTGCTTGTCTCTCTTCCTTGATCACTCTCTCAATTTCTTATTTTATACTTTCATTTTTTATTACCAGTTTCTAATAGCTTTCTAGCTTTTAGAAACTGACTTATACTCATATAAGTATTATGACTTATACTCATAATATTTCTGTACACAAGCTAGTAGGACATCTGCTTTTAAATATAGTATCCAGTTATGTCCAAGTAATTATCAGGTTGGTCAGTGACTAGTTTTTATTTTTAAGTATATTTTTATTGATTTCAGAGAGAAAGGGAGAGGGAGGGAGAGATAGAATCATCAATGATGAGAGAGAATCATTGATTGGCTGCCTCCTGCATGCCCCGACTGCAACCTGGGCATGTGCTCTGACCAGGAATTGAACTTGAACTCTGAACTCCTAGTTCATAATTCACTAGGTTTTAAAACAATGAAATACATAGTTCAGCCCTGCAGGAGTAGCTCAGTTGGGTGGAATGTCCTTGCAATGAAAGGTTGTGGTTTTGATTCCCAGTCAGGGAAAGGCAATTGATCTATGTTTCTTTCTCTCTCTCTCTCTCTCTATCTCTCTCTCTCTCTCTCTCTCTCTCTCTCTCTCTCTCTCTCTCTCTCCCTTCCTCTTTCTAAGCATGTCCTCTGGGAAAGATTTAAAAAGAAATACAAAGTTCAACTGCCAGGTTTCACTCTTCACAGAAATTGGAGGAATAAATTATTTACACATAATATTTTGCCATAAATGTTCAAAATCCAAAAACAAAATTTATTAAATCAGAGAGGTTAAAGGATCCAAATATTTTAAGACTTCTCTGAAAACCATGCAAACTTATCACAATATTATTGACTATATTCCCCCTCACCTTTTTTGCCATCTCCCACCCCACCCATCTGGTAACCATCTTTGGTCTCTGTTTCTATGAGTGTGTTTTTGTTTTGTTTTGTTTGTTCATTTTTTTTTTAGATTCCACATATAAGTAAAACCATACAGTATTTGCCTTTCTCTGTCTGAGTTATTTCACTTAGCATAATACCCCTAGGTCCATACATGTTGTTGCAAATGGCAAGATTTCATTCTTTTCCATGCTGAGTAATATCCAGCATGTTCTTTATTCATTCACCTATTAATGGATGCCTAGATTGCTTACATATCTTGGCTATTGTAAATAATGCTTCAGTGAACATAGGGGTGCATATATCTTTTCAAATTAGTGTTTTTTTTTCCTTTGGCTAAACACCCAGATGTGGGATTGCTGTGTCATATGAAATATCTATTTTTAGTGTTTTGAGAAATCTCCGTACTCTTTTCCATACTGGCAGCACCAGCTGTCAATCCCACCACAATGCACAAGGTCTCTCTTTTCTCTACATCCTCACCTACATGTGCTTTTTAACATTTTTATTGTTGTCACTATAACATATGTCCCCAATTCTCCCTGTTCTTTATCCACCTTCACCCAGCCTCCCCTCTTTTCCTCTGGCCATCACCATATTACTGTGTGTGTCTATGGGAAATGCCTATATGTTCTTTGGTTAATCCCTTCACCTTCTTTCATCCAGCCAACATGTTCTTTGTTGAGTTTTTGATGACAGCCACTCTGACTGTGTGAGGTGATACTTCACTGTGGTTTTGATTGCATTCCTCTGATGATTAGTGATGTTGAACATCTTTGTACATGTCTATCGGCCATTTCTCTAGTTCTCGGAGGTTATTTTTTAGCAAAAAAAATGGTACCTACAGCCCAAGATCTAAATGCATGGTGGGCTCCTTGCTGTTGTGTTATTGTTATTCTTTGGAATTCCCATGCAACAGAGAAAAATGCATTTATAAAAATAGTCTTAAATTGACATTTCGTATTCCAATACATTAACATGTAATTTTTCTTCTCTTATACCACATTTGTATCTCTTTTCCTCAGCACTGAGAAATCTGACTCCAACAATCTATTTACTTGTCAATTACTCAATTCTACAACACACACACACACAGAATATTTTTAATGGTAATTATTACACTCCCATTATTATTTTTAAAAATCCACTAAATGTACTTCAAAAAACTTTTTGTGGTATCTGTATTACTGATGATCAATTATCAAAATACTATCTTGAACAATTACTTATATCAATTCTTTATTCTTCCCATAGTTATTGATTTATTTTATAACTAGAGTCCTGGTGCATGAAAATCATGCAGGGAAGGGAGGGTCCCCCAGCCTGACCTGCACCCTCTCCAATGTGGGACTCCTCGAAGATGTCTAACTGCCTCTTACAATCTGGCTCCTAACTGCTCACCTGCCTGCCTGCCTGATAGCACTTTACCACCTCAGCCTGCCTGCTGATCACTCCTAACTGCTCCCCTATCGGTCTGATGGCCCCTAACTGCTCCCCTGTTGGCCTCATTCCTCTAACCACCTCTGACTCTCCCTGTACCTGAGACCCAGGATTCCCTCCTCTGGCCGCAGCAGCAGGGGACCGTGAGCAGGCGGCTCTGCCAGGGCCACAGCAGCAGCACCAGGACCGCAGGGCAGGCTGCTTGTCCCTCTCTCATGCTGCAGGCACAGGCGCAGCCACTGGCTCCCAGGACCGCAGGGCGGGCAGCCCAGCCACTGGCACCCGGGACCATGGAGTGGGCAGCTTATCCCTGTCCTGGGCCGCAGCTGGCTGGTCCCCATTCCTCTCTCGTGAGCTCATTTGTGCCTGAATGGTCCCCATTCCTCTCTCCCCAGTGTTGAGTGTCTGAGCCTGTCCTGTGTGACAGCGTGAGGGTGTGAAGACCATTTCCATATTAGCTCTTTATTATGTAGGATTATGTTCACTTACATAGAGGTTTTTCCCATTCTTGCTCGTTTAATTTTGTCTGTGGAATATGTGAAACAATAAGGATATTTTAGAAGTTAAAACTATTCAAACAGGTATACTTAAAATGCACCACTTATATTTTTACTACATTAATTTCTCACTCTTCATGCCTGAGTGCATAGTTTGATTATAGAGGCTTTATATTATACTTTAATATCTCTATGGTTAGCCCTCTCATATTGCTTGTTTTCCAAGATGACTTAATTATTACTGCATGCTTGATTTTCCCTATAACATTTAGTATTGATGTTAGTGTTAGTGTTCTTCCACTTGACCCAGATGATCAAGAAATTCTAATGCTACTTGAAGTGTCAATGACTAACAGGGATGCTGCATGGCACTTGTGCTTTGCCACTATGGGAAGATTCATAGCAGATTCACCCATCACTATGGAGCAACGTTTTACAGATATGCACTCTTCTTTTGAACAGCACCTTCTGGCTTATGACTGGCACCTAGTAGAGACTAAAGGTCAAACCATAGGACATCATCAACTCATGATGAGGTTTGAGCTTGCTATAATGAACTGAATGTTATTGGACCCTCTGAGTTATAACGCTGGTCATTCTATCATAGCAGCAACCTATCATCAAAGGGAGATAGTCCTTAAGAGGTCAGATTTGAGCAGGTTCAGGAGGCTTATGAACAGATGATTCAGACTCCTTTAAAACGAATTTCTCCTGATTTTCATTCACTTCCTCTATCCACATATATGGCCTTATTAGGAGTACCTCATAACAAGGTAACCAATAAATACAAGTATATACTTAGTCACAGGTGTTCGGTACAATATGCTAGTATCCAGTCAAAACTGAGTGCTTGAAAAAATAAAAGTGATGTATACATTATTTTTTAAAAGCTAGTATAGTTATATCAATAGTCAATGTAGATGTTACTGATAAAAGTGCACTTCAGAAGGAGAGAAACTGGTGTTTTTTCATAATGATAAGATAGGTTATGGTCACTAAAAGTATATAACAGTTTTTAAATTTGTGTTTGCACAAAAACAGTGATAATATTTTTTAAAATCAAAAATTGACATAACTACAAGGAGAAACCACTCCATAGCTGCATAAGGAGATTTCAATAACTCAGTAATGATAAAAACAGTAAAAGTACAAATTAAATCATATGGGAAATAAACTTAACCTAGTTGACTTATATAGAACACTGCACTCAACTATCATTACTTATAAATTCCAAATGTACAAGGAACATTTACAAATCTCTGACCATCCTCTAGGCCATAAAGAGATGCAACTAATTTAGAAAGATTTAGGGTAAAGAAAATATGTTTTATGACACTATAAAAGGATTTTTTGAAAATTTCATGCTTCATAGGACCTATTTATAGTAGCAGATTGAAGCCAATACAGCTTGTGGCCCCTCTCCCAGGAAGAAAACATGAGTGGAACCTGAGTCCAATGTTTGGGCTTTTCAGTGGCTGTTCTAGGACTGGTGTCCCTTTAGCCTGTCTTGGAGCCCTCATGGGACCTGACATACTCAGGATGCCTGAAAGCTGCTGAGAACGTACTGAGCTGGGTGGCATGCCATTGCTTCACGGAGCTGAGTTACAGCAGACTGAATCAGAGAGAGCAAGAGATTAGGAGCGTCATCTTTTTATTTTTTTACATGGGCAAAATCTTCTAATTAAGAATCTCTAAACACAAGTCTGAGATGCTTCATCCTCAGAAAAGGTTAGAGAGGCCCCCAGAATCTCTAGGTGGACTGAATAGTGATGGTCTTCCCGTGTATGAATCCTGTTTAAAAAGACTGGAATATGTGGTTACTTTTTCAAATGTGTAGATAAGTGTCCCAATCAAAGAAACAAAACAAATCTCCATTAAGTGGACCCTAAAAAATGGAGGAAAGTGAACATCTAACAAATAATTCAAAATAACTGTCATAAAGCTGCTGAGTGAGTTCAGGACAGCAGCATGTATTTCATTCCGTTTTTGCATCTATTCTCAATGTTTTTAATGAAAATATTCTCTAAAATGCTAGACATATAGAAATTCTATAAATAATACTTAACATTATGATTTCTACTTATCTTGAAAATGTGAAGTAATTTTCAGAAAGTATAAAGCACTGCATTTAAAGTGCAATGCACAAGTACATATTACCTCTTCGGACCTCATTTAATGTACAATAATATCAGAACATTTAGATCCATTAAATGTTAAAATTATCAGTCTCTTAATAATACACAAGAAGTTACACATTAATTTGGAAACTCTACTTTTAATATACAATGTGATATTATATGCATCTTTTAGGGACTGATATTAACAGAAATAGACCTATTTTTTTTCACATTACACTCTAGAATACTAATATATCATTTCATATCCAGAACATTCAGTAGAAGAAATAAACTTAAGTATATCTTTTAAAAAGTCAATTAACAATGTATTGGAGAAACAATATGGAAGTGAAAGAAATGGGAAAATATTAACTTTAAAATGGCATATAAAGAGACTTTGGAAAAAATGCACACTTACATAGATGTTTAGGAATTTCAAGATTTCATTTAATTGCTCTTTGAGAGTGCCCTTTATTTCTGACAAAATAAAAAAAATTATTTATTTGTAGAAAATACTACTTTATGGACCATGTCTTTGAAGGCTTGCTTTACTTGCTGGTTCCTCAGGGTGTAAATGAAGGGGTTGAGCATGGGGGCAACAGAGGTATTGAGAATAGCTACTCCTTTGATCAATGATGCCTTTTCTTTTGCAGAGGGATTAGCATACATGAATATACAGCTTCCATAAGAAATGGAAATGACAATCATATGAGAGGAACAAGTGGAGAAAGCCTTTTTCCTCTGACTAGCAGATGGGATTCTCAAAATAGTCCTGATAATGTACACATACGATAAAATCACCAAGCCCAAAGTGAATAGCAAAGTAACCAAAGCAAAGTAAAAACCAATTGCTTCTAGGAGCCATGTATCTGAGCAAGATAGTTGTAAAAGGGGGAAATAGTCACATACAAAGTGGTCAATGACATTAGAAGCACAGTAATCCAGCTGGAGGAGAAGCATAAGGGGAGGGAAAATGGTCAGAAACCCTCCCAGCCACGCACACAGCACAAGCAGGGAGCAGAGCTTCCTGTTCATGATGGTTGTATAATGCAGGGGCTTGCAGATGGCCACATAGCGGTCATAGGACATGGCAGTTAGAAGGTAAAATTCAGTCACCCCCATGAAAATAAAGAAAAATAGTTGGGCTGCACAGTTATTATAGGAGATAGTCTTATCCCTGGTGATAATTGCCCCCAGAAATCTAGGGATACATACAGTTGTAAATGAGATTTCTAAGAAAGAGAAGTTCCGGAGGAAGAAGTACATAGGCGTCTGTAGATGGGAGTCCACCAAGGTTAGGGTGATGATAGTCAGGTTTCCAGCGACACTTAGTACATACGTGATAAATAAAAGAAGAAAAATAACAATCTGAAGGTCAAAATCATCAGAAAGACCTAAGAGGACGAACTCTGTGACCACTGTGTGGTTCATTTCTCTGTCTCTCTCTCTCTATCCCTTTAAAGATATTTAGGTGGAAAAAGTATTAAAGAGAGGAGATGACAGATATGATTCATCGTGATCAATATCAGCATCACTAAATTCTAAAATATTTTTATAATCTGTGCTGATTTTATTTTCTTTTGGCTGTCTTGTTTGCATTACGCCTTAATACACATTTATGAGTTCTGCTTTATGTACTAGTTCTCTTATTTTAAATCTAGCAGAAGTTAGGAATGATTCATAAAATAAATCACATCATTGAGAGATGGTAAATAAAATTAATACTTTTCACAAATCTTACATTTTTCTTGAACCAATCGTATGAAATATGCATGTTCCTTTTTTCCTGTCATGTATTAGAGGACACTGCCACCTAAAAACAGAAAAGAATGATCTTAATTCTAGCAAATGTAAAAGTGAAACTTTGAAAATTAAAGGAATAACCCATTACATTTTCTATAAGAAATCAATTAATAATTTTCTTAGAAAATAATTTTTACTTTAAATTATTAATTATTTTATTACATTATTCATTTTATCTTTAACATTAATATTTATAGTGTAATTATCAAGATAATATGAGAAGATCCTGAACATATTATGTAATAATATGTATATTTTCTTTAAGATAGAATAGGTAACCTAATTATTGTGTTTAACAAATAGTGAATATATTCACTTATTAGTTTTTCTCATAATTTCATAAAAATCATTAATCTTTGACATCTTCTATGACTTTATAGAAATGTATATAGGGGAGATTTGTATTTTTTAGCTTAAAGGAATATGCAGTATTTATTTTTCATTTTGCACAGCAGCACATATTGGAAAAATACTACTTGCCTCAGATCTTAGGAGCTCTGTCAGTCAGATTGTAGCCCAGTGAATTTTCCCTTTGAACATCATTTTTCTGAGCTATTAAAGTTTATGCAAAAAAGTTTTATTCTTTTGTAATTTGGCCCCACATTTGTCTTTTACATGAGACCTCTGATCCATAAGGGTATTTTAGAACTAAATACAAAATCACTCCCCCACTCATCCTAACCTACTCAGTTATTCTCAGCTAGCTGGATAGACCATGCTGTAAATCAGTTTTGCTAAAATTGTGACAGTTACCTCCTTCATATTTTAGATAGTCAAATTTCTGCCACGAAGGATAGAATGTAAAGCCATCACTTCTCTGCCAGGCACTAGCAAATTTCTAAGCAAACTTTATTTTATCTTTTTCTCCATTTAATGATGGCTCAAAGGAAATAGCTCAGCAAGTAGAAACAGAAAGTCGGAAACCTTAAGATGTGGAAATATACAACAGTCCTCTTCAATAATGTTGATCTAGACGTTTAAGAAAGCAACATTTAAAAAGAGAACAGAGAGCCCTGGTTAGTGCTTCTCAGTGGTTAGAGTGATGGCCTGAGCACCAAAGGGTTGCAGGTTTGATTCCCAGTAAAGAGCAGGAACCTGGGTGGTGGGTTTGCTCCCCAGCCCTGCTTGGGATGCATTCAGGAGGCAACCAGTTGGTGTGTCTCTCTCAACTCACCCTCCCTCCCTTCCACTTTCTCTGAAAAGCAATGGAAAAAATATCCTCAAGTGAGGATTAACAAAAAAAGAAAAATAATACATTAGAAAAAAGAGAATTGAGAGAGATATGACAACATTGGGTATTATGAGTATAGATTCTTAAACTAGGATCTGGCTTCTAGTGGCACTGTAGTTCAAATATTTCAAGTCCACTGTCTTGACCTCAGAAGAAAGTTATGTATTAATCTCTTGGGAACAAGACAAAGTCCAGGCCACATCTTGGCTACATTCTAGACCATGAGGGATTTCTGGAAGTTCTCCTTGGATTTATTAATAGCCTAACTCTTCTCTTAGTGAATGGTTATGTTCATCTTTGTATCCCACAGAGGACCTAAAATGTTGACTTTCACAAAATAATTACTTCCATTAATCACAATTGTTTGCTATTTTATGAGTAATAAATAGTTGTGAACTCCACTTGCTTACAAAAATATAACTATTTATATTTAATAATCTTGAAATATAAAAGTTTTCTATATATACCCTTTTATTTATTTATCTTTTGGCTTTTTTTAGTGTTGAGGCAGCAAGAAACAATATTATTTTATAATTCTAAGTTAAATAATAACTATTATAATACACATATTGTGGTCACAAATATTCTCTCACAATTTTTAATGTGATTACATAGGCTAACTAAATTAACCTTCATTATAAACAGCAATAATTAATTGCAGTGTCAATTTTGTCCATCACTTTTCTCATCTCGGTCTTTACATTTATTTATCATATTTTTAACATTTTAATGAGACATATTACAAAATATTCTTTTTGTTTAATTGAAATTCTGTTTAGTGAATTATTAATTGTTTTTTAGTTAATATTATTTATTTGGTAAAACACAATGAATATTTTATTTTAAGCTGAATAATCATTTTTATTGTTCTTCATGTTTACAAAATATTTTGATTATAAAAATTATATTACATTTAAGCAGTTAATAATAAGCTATACATTTTTATATAATTACATAAATTAATAATACATATTGTATAATTTAATGTTATATATTTTAAAAATAACTAAACATGCATTTAATGTAAGAAATACAGTAGTGAATTTATATAACCAAATAATAATGCAGCCACCAATGTAGAACTAAATCGTGGCTGAACATGTCTGCTTGGGAATTACTTATTGGAAGAGAGGAACTAGAAGAGAGTGTGTAGAAAATAGAAGAAAAATATAACTCAAATCTATGACGGTGCCTGTGTGTTATGTGCCATTAAGTTAGCTCAGACTCTGAGTAACCTTATGAATGAATAATATCTACCATGCATGCCCTGTCCTCAGTAGCCCCACTCAGCTCCTGTGGACTCATGCCTTTGGCTTCTTTTATGGAGTCAATTAACCTCATATTTGTTCTTCCTCTTTTCCTGCTGCCTTTTTGTTTGTTTATTTTGTTTCTGACAATTTGATTATAGTGTGTTTAAGTCTGAATACCTTTAGCAAATGTCAAGTATATAGTACAATTATTAGTAACTATAGATACTATGTAGTACATTAGATCTCCAGAACTTATGCATCTCACATAATTGATCCTCTCTTCCCCTTGACTAACATCTCTCTGTTATCAATTATCATTCTACTCTCTGAGTTCAACTTTTTAAGATACCACTTATAAGTGAGATCGTGCAGTATTTTTCTGGGTCTTTCATTTGCTATAATGTCTTTCAGTTTCATCGTGTTGTAGCATATGACAGAATTTACTTATTTTAAGTCCGAATTATATTTTATCATATATATAAACCATTTTAGTCCATTTATTAGTTGATGGACATAGGTATTTCTATATCTTGTCCTTTATGAATAATGCTGCAATAAAACTGAGAGTGCAGGTACCACTTTGAGATATAAATCCATTGGATACTGGAATTATATACCCAAAAAAGTAAGACTACTGGATCATACCATAGTTTTAATTTTTGAGGAACCTTCATACTGTTTTCCATAATGGCTATTTTAATTTACATTCCCACCCCAAATGTTTATGAGGATTCCCTTTTCTCCATGACCTTCCTAAAATTCATTTTTTGCATGTGGTTATATCTTACTTTGGTTTTTAACTCTCTATAAAACTTAAATAATTTTGTTTAGATATAAAATAATTTATATGCATATCCAGTTTAAAGCAAATCCAAAACTTCAGAAAAGTGGAATTTACCTTTTATGGAATTAGAATAAACTTATTCTACATATCTAATGGCTGCTATTTTTATAGATAATTTATATGGCCATACTCTATTAAAGTGGGGGGGAAAGTACTGTTTCTCAGTTTTTAAATGAAAGCATTTACATTTTCAATAAATTATAAGGTATTTACATTTTTTGACTAGAGAAACTGTAATATAGTTAAGAGAATATCTGTCAAATATAAATAAAAAATAAAATTACATATTCTATGTGTAGTAAATAAAATATCATATAACTATTTTAAAAGTATCTCTGTCATTCCTGGTGATTATTTTTTTTCTTACACAAAACTCAAAATATAATTTTACTTTAAAATAATTATTGCCGAACCGGTTTGGCTCAGTGGATAGAGCGTCGGCCTGCGGACTCAAGGGTCCTGGGTTCGATTCCGGTCAAGGGCATGTACCTTGGTTGCGGGCGCATCCCCACTGGGGGGTGTGCGAGGCAGCTGATCGATGTTTCTCTCTCATCGATGTTTCTAGCTCTCTATCCCTCTCCCTTCTTCTTTGTAAAAAATCAATAAAATATATTTTTTAAAAATAATAATTATTATTTAATAAGTTATAATATTGTATACCTGAAACTAATAGAAACAATGTAAGATTGTATACCAACTATCCATAAATTTAAAAAAAATAAATTTACTGGATGAAAGAAAGTGAAGGGGTTTGCCAAAGAACATATATGCACAACCCATGGACACAGACAACAGTGTGGTGATGGCCAGAGGAAAGGGGGGACTGGAGGAGGTAGAGGTATGGGGGGGTGGGGAACGGAGGCATCTGCAACAGTGTCAACAATAAAAATAAAGAAAAATTTTTGAAAATAAATAAATTTTAAGAAAGTTGTGATGGTGTTCAGAAGGATGAGAGTCAGAATGACATAAGAAAAATAGTTTAAATCAAATGGGAAATATATAAAACAAACAGAATTGTTAGAAAAAAAAACAAAGAGGACATATAAGGATGACAGTGAGTTTACAGAAGCTACTGAAATTTCATGTTTATATTTTTAAAATTTCCTGCAATGTTCTCAAATTCATTACACCACATTATTTCATTTGCTTGTGAAGAATAGTCTTCCTTGCCATGTCCACGAAGGCTTGCTTGACTTGCTGATTCCTTAAGCTGTAAATAAAGGGGTTCAGCATGGGAGCTACTGAGGTGTTTAGCACAGCAACTCCCTTGCTCAAAGACACCCTCTCCTTTGCCGAAGGTTTGATATACATAAAAATGCAGCTGCCATAAGAGATAGAGATGACAATCATGTGAGATGAACACGTAGAAAAGGCCTTTGTCCTCTGGCTAGTTGAGGGAATTCTTAAAATTGTTCTGATGATATATATGTAGGACAGAAATATCAATGCCAGAGTGAACATTAGAGTAAACACAGCACAGGCAAACCCCATTCTCTCTAGGAATTTTGTGTCTGAACAAGAAAGTTGCAGCAGGGGAAAATAATCACAGGTAAAATGATCAATAATATTTGATCTGCAGTAATCGAGGTTTAAGAGCAATATGAGTGCAGGGAAGATGATTAAGAATGAAACTAGCCACGAACAGAAGACAAGGAGTATACAGCTTCTTCGATTCATGATGGTCATGTAATGCAGAGGTTTGCAGATGGCAACGTAACGATCATAGGACATGGCAGCCAGAAGGTAAAATTCAGTGACTCCCAAGAGAATGAAAAAAAATAACTGAGCGATGCAATCATTAAAGGAAATGGTTTTATCTCCTGAAATAATAGTGGCCAGGAACTTAGGAATACTGACAGTTGTGAATGAAATCTCTAATAAGGAGAAATTTCTGAGGAAGAAATACATGGGGGTCTGGAGGTGGGAATCCAGCAGGGTAAGGGCTATAATGGTCAGGTTCCCAGTGATGCTCAAAATGTAGGTGATGAGCAAAAAGACAAAGATCACCACCTGAAGTTCTGGGTCATCTGATAGTCCCAGGAGAATAAACTCTCTTACTTCTGTATGGTTTCTCATTCTTCAGTTGCTTGTTTGTTTGTTTGTTTGTTTTTCTCCTGCCAGATCTATAGGAGAAAGCACAAGGAACAAACCGTCAATCGTGGATTAACAAATATCCAAGTGTGGAACCAGACTTTGGCTGAAATAGTATGATGTTTCACTTCAGGAGCAATTTAAAGCAAACTGATAATGGCAATTTCTTTTACTGGTGAAAGCTCTTGGGTTAAAGCGGTGTTAAAAAATTCAATATCACAAATCTTGAAGTGGCTGGTCTGGGATTTGTTCCCAGACTTTTCTGACTCCAAATACACCCTGTGAAGTTTCAGAGACGTGTCCACAAAGTTTCTTCCCAATGAGAACCAGCTTTGTGCTATTACTCCAGTCCCTAAATGTTTCCCATTCTGTGTAAAAGTTTAATCACATTGAGAATCCTAAAAAAAAATGAGAAAGATACTGCATTCTTAAGTACAAAGTGACTTTTGTCCTTAGCCATTTATCAATTTTGTTAGCACTCGGCTTTATAAACTACTGCTGCACCTCACTGGTTGTCAGAAACACTAATGCCATTGCCACCAGCAACCTGAGATGCTAGGGATAGAGGGGAGAAAGAGGTAGAAAATAATTGAAGTAGAAAGCACTTAGATCTGAGGCTGATTACATCTGACTTATTTTATGATATATCGGCATACCTATGTGTCATTTGTATGACCTTTATTCCCATGCAACCTATTTCCTTTTATATTTAAAATAATCATAATAATATTATTGTTATTATTAAAAACTTTCCTTCAGTTAAAGAGTGAGATAAGTGATCTCCAGGAATACTTAGTAACTCCAATAAAGCTGGTCTTAACAGTTTAATTTCTTTATTTGAACTTATTATTTATTTGAACTTATTATTTATTTTTTTAATTTTTTATTGATTTTGAGAAAAGAGAGAGAGAGAGAGAGAGAGAGAGAGAGAGAGATATCAGTGGCTTCTTGAACATGTCAGACCGGGGATCGAACCAGCTACCTTTTGATTTATGGGAGGGCACTCCAATCAACTGAGCCACACCGGCCAGTTTGTTGTGTTTTTAAAATATTAAGTTTTAATTTTTTAAAATAAAACAAATGATATTACCATAGATATTTTCATAAGGAATAGTGAAGATATCTAGGCTAAATCCAAGTCACTTACTAGTTCTGAAAATCAGTCCCTCTGTGCTTCTTCTATAAATACAGTTTATTCCTCTGTATACAAGCCTAACTCATAAGGTTATTGTGAACACTAAATGAACTAATATATGTGAAGCATTTGGAAAAATGTTTAACATTTAATATAAGCCACACAAGTTTTTGTTCAATGAAAAAAATGTTCCCTAACCACTGCGCAGAAAAACTTTGGGCTTAATATGGTGTCCCTGTGTGAAAATCTATATCTAAATTAAATAGTAATGAATGAATTTAGTACCAAGAGCATCACATAGAAACAATGGCAAAAATGAGGTGGAGTCTCTAATTGTGTACTACCTGTGAGGCATTCTAGGCAAATGAATCTAGTTCTTCCACTTTATGTGCATGCTACCTCTTCCATCATGGTGTATCTGTCTTCTCCACCCCCTCCCCTACCTCCTCTATACAACCCACCTGCCTCCTGTTGAGCTAGAATCTGATCACCACATTTGAGGCATGTTAGATATTTGCAGCATGTCAACATGGCTACCAATGGCCACTTTTTGTTGTTGTTTTTTTTTTTCATCATTAGTAATAGTAACCTTTCTGAGAAAGATTGTGAAGCTTGCATTAAATAAAATAAATGAATGCAGCTAGTATTGTAGGTAGCAAATTTCAGGGAAACCCCAAATCACCTCCTTCCGTATTTCCACATTGGGTTGAGTACCCATTGTATGAGTTCTATAATAATCTTATATTTATTCTTCCCAACCCATCACATATACTGTGCTGAAATCTCTTGTGAACTCTGTTCCCATTTATGAAAGTTAGGACAGTTTTACTTCCAAAGCTATTGCAACACAATCTATTACCTAGTGTAGTCACAGTAAGTTTAAAATAAACACTTTCCTAATTAGTTATTGATGTTGAGTTTGTTACTGAGTCACATATTGCCATCTCCATTTTATGTCATTCTAGGCTTTGTATTATGTAAGTAGTATATTTGTTTTACAAAATGTGTTTTCCTACTTTACCTACTTTTTAAGACATAGTCATATGCTTAGCCTAAATTATCTGTACTGAGTACATATATAACCAAGGACATGTAAAGAAAGCTAAATTTTTTTCTATATAATTTTTTTAAAAAACTTCCTAAAATATTTTTTAAGGCCAGAAGAATTCTATATTACAGGGTACATAAAGTTTTTTCCTCAGAGAGACTGAGAGGCTTAAACTGATTCTATTTATTTCTGGTGTGTTTTGTTGTTGTTTTTAATAATGGCAAATGTTGCAGTGGGTGGAAGTACCCCTTACTAATGCAATAAATTTGAAAGTTTAATTGTTTCAACTTTTTCTATGTTAATTGAATTCTCTCTTCTTTGGTTCAACTTCATTAGAGGCCGGTCATTGGAAAAAATTTGTAAAGCATATCTCCAAAACACTGTGCTTTATTGATCATACTGCGCTGTTTTTTCTACTTTATGAGTTTAAACAGTTGTTCTCGGTTTAGGTCTATACCTTAGAGAAAAGGAAAATTGTTTCATTTGTGTTGTGGGAAACTTCTAGTTTGGCTTCATAATTACTCTAAATTTATATTGGGCACTACTCCATGATTTGGGCTTTGGAACATAACACAGGGTCCTTTAAGAACCTCTCTTGGTCTGAATGAAGCAGACTCCTCAGGAAGACCCAATAAGCATTTGGAAAGATCATTAAGATCAGAGGTTCTCAACCTGTGGGTCACGACCCCTTTGGCGGTCAAACGACCCTTTCACAGGGGTCGCCCAAGACCATCCTGCATATCAGATATTTACATTACGATTCATGACAGTAGCAACATTACAGTTATGAAGTAGCAACGAAAATAATTTTATGGTTGGGTCACAACATGAGGAACTGTATTTAAAGGGGCAGAAGGTTGAGAAACACTGATAGATGCTTTTTTTTTTTCTTTTCACAATTACTTTCAATGAGTATTTCCTGGATAAATATGAATAATTTATATTTCATCATTTTAATAATGATGGGCAGATTCAATTCCCAGCATTCATACCAATGTTCATAGAAACACATCAAGAGAAAGGAGACATCATCAAATCACATTCAATAACAATTTTAGAAATAGTAATACTCATATCTGTAGGGGTTTATGACAAATGTCAAATAACCTCACGCTTTCTTTCCTTTTTTTGTTCTTTTTTTCACTCCTCACTTGAGGATATTTTTTCCATTGATTTCTAGAGAGAGTGGAAGGGAGGGAACAGGGGAAGAGAGAGAGAGAAACATTGACATGAGAGAGATACATCCATTTGGTTGCCTCCCACACATGCCCCTACTAGGGCTGGTGAACTGAGTACTTGCCCTTGACCAGGAATCAAAACCGCAACCCTTTGATCCACAGGCCGATGCCTTAACCACTGAGCAAAACCGGCCAGGGCATAACTTCACACTTTCAATTCATTAGCTAACCATCTATAATTTGGACAAGAAAGGAAAAGTTAATTGATAAAATTTATGGTATCAAAACATTATTCATTTCTTATTTAGGCATTCTAAGGTAAATTGTTAATACAGAAAGTATATGGATTTTTCAGTTAGAGAAATATATGTTAAAATACAAATGGACCACTTAATGGACTCATGACTTTAAATGAGTTAATTTCTTTAAGCTTCAGTTTTCTCTGTTTGAAATGAAGCTGATTACCATGAATAATGCTGTAATGAACATAGTGCTACATATAAATTTGTAAATAAATATTTTCAAAATTTTGGGGTAGATATCAAGAAAAGGCATTACTGGGTTATATTACAGCTGGATTCTTAAATTTGCAGACCTCCCTTCCTGTTTTCCATAGTAGCTGTACCAATTTACATCCCTACCAGCAGTGGAAACTTATATAATGTTATCAACCAATGTTATCCAATAAACTGAATTTTTAAAATGAAGTTTCAAGGGTGTTTTTGAGGATTAATTTGAATAATACAAATAACAGTGCTCAATTAGTTATGTGGCACTTAATATACCTAAAGAAAAGCTGTTTTCTTTGTTTTTCTGTTATTTAGAATTAATCTCCAGCTCTGGAAAGGATATTCACAGTGATTGTGATTTAGCAAAGCATTATTTATTTTAGTGAAATACTAAGGACTTTTAAACTTTCTTTCATTTAGCCCTCGTAACACACCTATGAAACTTTATTCCCCCCCCCAAAAAAAGAACTGAGAGGTTATGTGCATTAGACATATTCATACATCTGGGAAATGTCAAATATAATTAGACTATCTGAAATGAAAATCTGTTCTCTTAAAGTACTGCACAGCCTATATTTAATGAGAAACACACAGGCACAGAGATTATACCTTCCTGCCTTTATTTAATAGAGAATGAATCAATTGCTATAATAAAACAAAAATATACTAGTCTTTTTTCACTGTTTAATATATACAGTTACAAAATATAACTCAAATATATAATTTAATTTAATTAAAAGTTGGCTAATAAGTGATGACTCAATGATACGATTTGGGAAACTTTCGTTGCCTCCTTTCTGCCAGACTTACCTCTGATTTTCCAATAGCTCAGCAGCAGTCAGAACGCCTGGACTGTGAAAACTATTACCAGCTGTCGCTGTTAGTAGGAGACCAACGTTTCTGAAACTATTTCCTCTCACTTAACAATTTGCTTTCTATTGTCAATGTTTTTGTCTTAAATTTCCCATTTTATCCAGAGGGGATATATTACTTTGACCATAGAGTGTGAGAAAGAGTCAAATATATAAAAGAAAAAAAAGATCAGGAGGTGTTTTAAAAATGGTTTCTACATAGATTTTACTGGCACAAGCTACTTAATGTTTTATCTAGTCTCTCAGACACTGGGGACTAATTTAGTGAATCAAAATTGCCAGAACAGGAATATATACAGCACACTAATGAATGTAATGGACAATACACATTAGTATTGAAATTTGAAAAGAAGCTTGGTGGGCAGTGTCTAATGAGAGAAAAAACATAACAAGCAAACAATAAAACTAAATGTGAAGTTTGTTTTCCTCAACATTATTTTCAGACAGAGATTAGCAACCAAATATCTTAAATCCCAATGCTGATCTCTCCCTAATACTCTATGCCATTAAAAAAGAATTTGTAATCTATCACATTATACTATGTACATTCATTAACTCTATTATTTTCAATCTGCCTTCCAAAAAAGTGTTTGGTACCATAATACTGCTAATGCATTATGCTTATTTTTTCTGCTCAGTCTTGCTCACCAGGAACGGTAGTTGAAGAGTTTCTGGTTTTGATTGATTCATGTTGCAACTTATATGCCAAGTATAATATTAGGAGTTAATACCTTCTGTGACTAAACTATAATGATATAATCATGTCCAAGTGAGGTCAGGTGAGTTTTAAAAGCACCCCAAAAGGAAAAGAAAGATAAAAAACTCATGGACATGGACAACAGTGTGGGTGCCCGGGAGAGAGGGGCATGGGAGAAAGGCAGAAGAAGGTAAAGGGGTGATAAATGGTGATGGACCGAGACTTGACCTGGAGTGGTGAAGTGGTACACAGATGATGTGTTGTAGAACTGTGCACCCGAAACCTGTATAATTTTGTTAACCAGTGTTACCCCAATAAATTTAATTTAAAATGTCAATAAATTTGTGCTGGTCATTAGTAAAAGCTATGCAAAACCTGTAGGCCCTTACAGAGTTTCAAATATGTATAAAACGGATCAAAAATAAGTTTTGTGTTTTGTTTTATTTTCTTTTTCCAATTCAAGCTATCATATTGGCTGTTAGAGCTCAAGACCTCTAGCAAGTTATTCAACTTTTCTGAGCATCAATTTACAGATTTGTAAAAAAAGAGATAATCTTTCTAATTGCCAGAGGTGAAGGTTATATAATATATAGTATAAAGTATATCTAGTTCAGCATATTCTATAGAATAAATGCTCTCTATAGAAGAGATGTTATTATTTATAAAATTATTTTCAAATTTCCAAAGGGCATAAGAGTAATGATGGCTGCCTAAATATTCTTCTTTTACATATTTTAAAACATAATACAGATAAAACAAGTTTATAAAATAAGACATACATGCCTTCAGCATGACTAAGAAATATAGGATATAATGAACTTCAAATTATTTGTAAGTAGAAAAATAAATATCCATGTGCATCAGATGAGTGGGAATAATTGAACAGATACTACAGCTAATGTGAAAAAATATAATGGTTGCAAGTCTTTAAATAATTCCATATTTCATATGACTTTATGAAAGAAATATTTGTATTAGTAACAGAAGAGAAAATTTAAGAGTAACATGATTGAAATCATGTAAATTCCTTTAGCTATTACAGTATAAAATATTCTTATTATTCAGAAAAATAATCAAAATGATTTCTATTCTATAGCCACTGGTTTTCTGTCCAGATATAATCAATGATCACATGGAACCTACCAGACAGTTTGACACAACATAGTCACTTCCAGGTTGAAAAGAAAGCTTAAGCAAATGAGACTAACAATGCAGGTATCTGTGAGGAGGATATTATAGAAGTTACAATCTCATTTCTCCTTTATTGAATCTTCACAATGACATTCCTTCGTGCTAATACATACTTTCATTTGTTTCTAGAAAACACTACCTTTTGTTATTGTTGTTAATTCTCACCCGAGGATAGTTTTCCCAGTGATTTTTAGAGAGAGTGAGAGAAAGATTGGAGAAAAGAGAGAAAAAAAACAACATCCATGTGTGAGAGACACATTGATTAGTTGCCTCCTTCAAGAACCCTGATGGGGGCCAGGATTGAACCTGCAATCCAAGTGCATGCCCTTGATCTGGAATCAAACACACAACCCTTCAGTATACAGACCAATATCCTATCCATTGAGTACAACAGCCAGGCCTAGAAAACACTACTCTTAAACCAAATTTTTGAAAGCTTTTTTATTTGATGGTTCCTCAGGGTACAAATAATAGGTTCTACATGGGAGCAAGTGAAGTGTTGAGACAAGAATGAGCTCTTTTCATAGAATCCAAACCAACACTAGGTATTAAAAATTCTTTATAAATTTTCCAGAGAGATAAAAATGGTGTCACAATTCACTTATTAATAAAAACAGTGTCATAAAGACCAGATCACGCTACCTGGTTTTGAGCTTAAAGAGATTCAATATGTTTGTAAACTTACAAAATTTATTTAACATTTCTATCAGTTTCTCTAGTCATAAGAGGACTAATAGTCTTAACTTAATAGGATATTGTAAAGATTAAATGAGATAATAGATCACTAGTGCTTAGCAAAGCAGTTAGGATATAATAAGTGCTTAGAATTAAATGTTATATAGAATTGAAATTTTAATATTCTTTAATTAATAGATTAAACATTTTTAATATTTATATTTCTCATCCATGAATTACCAATTCTTAACTTGTGTTCACTTTTCATTTATTAGTAGGAGATATGTATGTACTATGGGTATAACCTTTTGGGTATCTTTTCTATTGCAATGTTTCCAGAATTTATCATTATTGTTTAACTTTTTTATGGTGTGGTTCAACTCAGAAAGATAGTATAGTCTGTCATGAATTCTTGGTGACCTATTCTCTACGGGACATCCTTCCACACATACTTCAAAATTATACAGATATTTTTTATATTTAATACTTTTATTGTTTTTCTTTTGATATTTTCACCTTGGAGTCCATACAGAGTTATTCTTATGTGAGATATGGATCCATATTTGTTGCTTTTTTATTGAGTTTACTGGGGTTACACTGGTTAATACAATTATATAGATTTCAGGTGTATAGTTCTATAATACATCATCTGTATAACATATTGTGTGTTCACCACTCCAAGTTAAGTCTCCTTCCATCACCATTTATTCCCCTTTTACTATCTTCTACCTCCCCATGCCCCTTTCCCTCTGGTAATCACCTTACTGTTGTCTGAGTCTATGAGGGATTTTTTTTCTTTGCTTAATCCCTTCACCTTTTTCACCCAACTACCAGCTCCCTTCCCCTCTGACAGCTGTCAGTCTATTCTCTGTACCTGTGAGTCTGTTTCTACTTTTTTTGTTAGTTTATTTTGTTCATTGGAGTCTACATATAAGTGAAAACATATGGTACTTGTCTTTCTCTGACTGGCTTATTTCACTTGCTTCTTTAACGGATAACCAACTGCCCTAACATCAAGCTAGAGGCAATAAGAGAGTTTAGACAGTGAGTTACAGAGAGCACCAAAGTCATGTTATTACTTTTTAGTAATGTTTCTAGCCCAGTGTTCTTATTAACAAGATGCACAATCTTTCAGCTGAAGATGAAACTGATTCCATTGAAAATTTTGGTCTGATAACTCATACTTCTATTTCAGGAAATTTGTTTCTTAGCACCTCAACATAAAGTGTCCCATTTTAACTGAGCTAAAGCCCTGAATGATTTGACTCCCCTCCTACTATTTCAGTCTCACTTCATACCATATACTCTCTCTTTTCCCACTCCAGGATATATCTGTACTGTGGTTTTGTTTGTTCATTTGTTTTAATAATCTGACACTTTCTCTTCTCCTTCAAGACATGCACACTCACATATTCTTCCAACTCAGGAAGTGATTTCTTTGGTACCTCAAATCACTTCTACTCATCCATAATTCTACTTTAAATTTATTCTGTTTATGATAGTATTCTTCATTCTTTGATATTCTCAAGCACTTATATGGTTCCATAATGCCCTGTGCTTCATGTTTGTCACAGTAATTATATTTTAATTGCTAAATAGGTAGCATCCTTTCTAGAATTTAAATTTAAATATGCATTAAATAAAATACAAATTCATTTTTATACAAATGAATTTATACAAACCAGGTAGCCATATTAATAATATTTCAGGAACTCAACAAATATGGCTAGTGGCTAATCAATTGAATAGCAAAAATTATAGAACATTTCCATTAATGTTCAAAGCAAATAATTGTTTTGGACAGTTATTTATCTTAAAGAATTATCTGAGTGCATGCCCCAGCTGGTTTGGCTCAGTGAATAGAACATCAGCCTGCAGACTGAAAGGTCCCAGATTTGATTCCAGTCAAGGGCACATGCCTGGGTTGCTGGCTCGATCCCTCCTAGCGTGCAGGAGGCAGCCGATCAGTGATTCTCTCTCATCATTGATGTTTATCTCTCTCTCCCTTCCTCTCTCTGAAATCAAGGAAAACATATATTTTTTAAAAGAATCATCTGAGTGCAGAGCATGTTTTCTAGAACCCAGGTCCTGTGCAACCATTGCTCTGATCTTATCAAATTGTTCACCATTTCTTGTAATTGCTCAGCTTCTCTCTCTCTTTCTCTCTCTCTCTCTTTCTCTCTCTCTCTCTCTCTCTCTCTCTCTCTCTCTCTCTCTCTCTCTCCTCTCCACACACACACACACACACACACACACACACACACACACACACACACCTTGTTAAGGTTTCATCTAAATGTCATGTAATCTTTGAAATCTTCCTTGGTTGCAAAACCAGAATTAGATGCTTTCTATTCTTTGCTTTTCTAAAAGGTTGTTCATTTACCTTATTCTATTGCAATTGTACATATACCCTTTTCCATGAAAAAGCTACCTAAAGTTCGGCTTTGGTTTATTTAATTTATATTTATATGTCTGTTGCCAAGATACATAACACCAAATGTGATTATGATGTATTATCCTTTATACATACTACTATATTTGAATTACTAATAAAATTTTATTAAGAATTTTTTTCTGGGTTTTTATATTTTAATTTCTTTTTTTAAAAATTGTTTTATTGCTTAAAGTATTACAAAAAGTATTATATATGTCTCCTTTTTTTTCCCCTGCCCTTGACAATCCCCTGGCCTCCCCTACCCCCAGTGTCTTATGTCCATTGGTTATGCTTATATGCATGCATACAAGTCCTTCGGTTGATCTCTTACCCCCTCCCTCCTGCCCCCCAACCCTCCCCGGCCTTCCCACTGCAGTTTGACAATCTGTTTGAGGCAGCTCTGCCTCTGTAATCTATTATTGTTCATAAGTTTATAATGGTCTTTATTATCCATGAATGAGTGAGATCATGTGGTATTTTTCCTTCATTGACTGGCTTATTTCACTTAGCATAATGCTCTCCAGTTCCATCCATGCCGTTGCAAATGGTAAGAGTTCCTTCTTTTTTACAGCAGCATAGTATTCCATCGTGTAGATATACCAGTTTTCTAATTTTATTAAGAATTTTTGCATCTATGTTTAAAGTTATTAGGCTGAAATTTTATTTTCTTTAATTTATTTTTCTGGTTCTAGGTATTGTTAGTCTCATTTTAAATTTTGGTAAATTTTCTTTACTCTTCTAATTTCTAGAAGTTGTACAGATTTGGCATAATTTTTTCCTTACAAGTTTACTAGAATTTACCAGTGAAACCAATTAAGCTGGGAGTTTTATTTTTAGAATAATTTTAACTATAAATTCAAATTCTTTAATAGATACAGAGATGTTCATGTTTTCTTCAGTGAATTTTGGTTGTTTATATGTTTTAGAAAATAGTCCCTTTAAGTTATCAAATTTATGAGCATAATGTTGTTTGTAACTTTCCTTCCTTTTCCTTTTAATGTTTGTGGAATTATAGTTTTGCATTCTCTTTCATTTCTGATAGCAGTTTGTGTATTTTCTCTTTTTTCCTTGGTTAGCCTTACTAGATATTTATCAATTTAATAATCATTTTTAAGAGTTTTGGTTTCATTGATTTTTCTTTGTTGGCTTTTATTCTGTTTGTAATGTCGTTTGATCCTGCTATGATATTTATTATATCTTTCCCTCCAGCTACTTTATGCTTACTTTGCACTTCTTTCTTAGATTCTCAAAGGTGGAAATGATAATGTTGTAATAATCTGGTTATTATTTAACAGGAAAGGAGTAAAGGGAAAACTACATAACATAGGCATGCTTTGCTAATTTAACACTCAAAGTATGTTCCCCGCTGATCAATAGGGAAGAGACTGGACAAAAGCAGTTTTAACACTTGCCCAGTAAAGTCTAGGTGAGGTGGGAAGATGCTTGTCTGTCAATCACATCTGGGAACAGATAATTGGCCAAAACAAGGGCCACTGCAAGGGTGGGAAACCTGGATATTTAAACTTGTAAATAAAGGAAATTTCCCTCTCCTGGCTCTTGGCTCTTGGTTCTCTTGGAACTCCTGTTGCAGGGGGCACACTCCCCTGCACATGCCATGGACTAATGGACTTTAATTAACCTGATGCTGAACTGGACCTGGCTCAACAAGGAATGGAAACTGTGGCCACTGACCCTGGTTTTAGCTCTAATGAACCACCAACTTCACTTCTTCTATTACTGGACGAAGGGAAATGGGACTTTGGAAAACAAAGGCTGGCATTCCACAGAAATAAAGGTTCTACCATATTGCATCTTTCCTTGTGAGTCTTAGAAAATTCCTTTTCTTGAGATATTACAAGAACTACACTCCCAGCAGTAACCAGGGGAGATAAGGCATGCTTCTGTCCATTAACATTGGAAATGCTGGCTACACAATAATTTCAAAGGGTTCTCTCCTACTCAATTTATGGAAAGACTGTGCATATAATTGACATTTTTTTTAGATTTTTGGTAGAATTCACTAGTGAAGTCATCTAGGTCTAGATCTCTTCTTTTTATGTGGTTGGGTGTTTTGTTTTGTTTTTTGTAGGAAGGTTTTAAATTACATATCAAGTATGTTAACAGATATAGGTCTATACAGGTTTTATATTTTTTATTGAGAGCCTTAACAGTTTGTGTTTTACAAGGATTCTGTCCATTGTTTTTAAGAAGTCATTCTTCTTTGCGTAAATGTGTTTATAGCAGTTCAGAGCAGTTCACCTCAGAAGGTGTCACTTTGGCATGTGAATGATTTTGAGCTGAGGACAATCATGGCCCAACAGACTCAAGGAGAGCTTTTAACCTCCTCCTTAACTGCCTAAAATAATTTCTATAGAAAGCCTGCACCAGGAAGGCAGCTATTGCCAAAGATAACTTTCTTTTACATAAGAAAAGACTTCTCCATACCAAACACTTGTTCTTCTATCTCCTTGTAAATTATCTTCCTCTTCTTTGAAGTCCCAGGCCCCAACCCATTCCTCCTTAACTTAGAATAACATATAAGCCTCAATTGTTCTACTGCCTATAGGCCTCATAGCCTGTATGTGTATATAAAATTAAATTTTATTTTATCCTGTTAATTTGTCTCATGTCATTTTAATAATTTGACCAGTCAGAAGAACCTAGAAAAGTAGAAGACAAAAATTTTGTTCCTAATATCACATTTATAAACTTTAAAATCAGTAATTTGTGCCCTGTCATTTTTTCCTCTGATAAGTCTAACTAGAGATACATTAATTATATTTACCTTCTCAAATAATTGACTTTGTCTTTCCTGTTTTCTGTGTCAAGAGTCCTGCTCTGGTGATTCAGTGGCTATAGAACAGTCCTCAGCAAATACAGTCAAAGCAATTGGATATTTATAAACCATAAACTGAACTTTATTCTTAGACTCATACCTGAAATATATGGAAATCCATGAAAAAAAGAAAACATATTGTAAACATTTGTGGTTACTAAGGTGCCAGTATGTGCTTACTGAGGTGCCAGATAAATACATGGAAAGACACATTTATTTTTCCTTTCTTATATAAATAACTTTAGAGTATTTAAGTAAATGTAATTAAATAAACTAAGTTTCTTGTATAGGATAATTATGGATTACATATAAAGAAAAAAATTAAATTGGAAAATAAGCATTTTTCAACACGTAAAGAAATAACAAAACACTTAAGTAAAAAACAAATGGCAACATTTATTAAAAACGTTAACTATCAAGATAGGGGAAATGGGCAGAACCTACTACATGAAGCCAATGATATTTATGACATCACTAGGTGTGTGCTTAAGGATGTAATGTAATAAGATTTACATAGAGAGAAATTTACATAGCAATAAATCAAATTCATAATGTGGGGTATTCTGAAGGACAAATAACCAGACTACATGCACATACACATATGTAAACATATGCACAATAGATACAACCAGGAAATTTTAATGTGAACTAGGTTTTAGATAATGTTAAGAGGTTTTGTTAATGGTGATGGGTTTGATACTAATATAGTGTCATGCCAAATATGTATTACTTTATTAATATGATATTAAATTGTACTTAATTTGCTGGGGTCCAGCCCCATGGGGTCCAGGGGTTCCCAAAGGTGTGGACGGAGTCGGCGAAGAAGGTTTTACACAGAGACAGCGTTCAGAACTCTCTAGCTTTCCTTAGCCTCCGTGGATCTTCCTGTGCCTGGCTGAGGCCACAGAGAGAGATCCCGAGGCAAGCTGAGCCTTTATTTTGTAGTGAGAGGTAAACAAGGTAGTGGTTTCCATAGTTACACAGTAAGTTACACTGTTGTAAGTTTTACTTATTTTTGTTCTTGTAAGTTTCATTTGTTTTTGTTCTTGTTGCACTTCCCTCAGCCCATTAGCTTCCCGAGTAAGATCTAGGGAGCTTTATACAAGGTCAAGCCTAATTATGCTAAGAGGACTGTGCTCTCTAAGCTGGGAATTGTTTATGACTTTGCCCACAGGTCAGTCCGAGGCTTAACCCTATATCAGTTCCCCACATCTCACCCTTCTTTTATTTTTTAAGCTACCATAATGACAGTAAAATTTAAGCATCAAACTTAAGCATCAAGAACAAAACTCTGGCTATTAAAACAATAACAAAACAATGCCAATGCAAAACCCAAAACATTTTAAAATTTGAACATAACATTTTTGAAACTAGTAAGAATAATAAAACAATGGCAATGCAAAACAGCAATAAGTGAAAAATCAAACCACAGTAACATTTTTCTACCAAATGAAAGTCTCTTTTGCCAATTTACTCAGAGTCCTCTGACTTGGCTGAGAGAATAGCTTCCACTTCTTGCTTCTCTACTATCTGCTGGGCCTCCGTTGTTAACTTCTTCAGTTGACCCCAAGTCGGTCGTTTGGTTGTCCTTGTTGATCTGGCTAGCGGGCGTTGTCGCTGGCAACAGGCTTCCCGAAGTGTCAGTGTGTTGTACGGCTGGATCAAAGGGTCCACCAGGGCCGCGTTTGATGGTGGTGTCAGTGTCCGGGGAGGAGTCAGCTGTGCCCTCTAAGTCAGCTGATAGGATGATACTGGGGAGGAGGAGGATGAAGTGGAGATGGAGGGTAGTAGAGAAAAAGAAGAGAAAGCAAGAGAACTACAAGGCATGGAAGTGTTTAGAAAAAAGAGGAAGAAGAAAGGGAAGAAGGCAGCATCCTGCTCCAGCCCTTTCTTTCAGCTGCCCCTTTCCCTGTGGTCCAAGGTAGAAATGGGAAACAAGTCCTGTTGCAGTGAAAGGGAAGCTGCTGTCAGCCAGGTCTCTTATCTAGGTACTGATCTCAGCTGGACCAAGTCTCTTTCTGTTCCCGATTTGAGCTGGGCCAAGTCTCTATTCGTTATCTGGGTCCCTATCTGGGCTGGACATGGGAAGCGAGAAGCAGCCATGGGGGCAGGAGACCTTCCTCAGAAGGGGCGAGTGTTCAAGCCCCTGCACGATTGGGGGGGTGAGGATCTGTGCCCCACCTCTGTTGAACCCCAAGTTCTCTTCTGCTGGCCCCTCTGTGACTGTGCCTGTCTTAGGTTGTTCCTCCCTGAGGAATCTTACCCGTCTTTGACTAACCAGCCAAGCTCCGGGGCCAAGCAGGGTGATGTGAGGTTCAGTTCTGTCTCCTTGGTAGTCTATGTCCCTCTGGCCTCCATGCCCAGCAACTGCCTTTGGATCCCCTCGCCTGCTGGCGGGGTCCCGGCATTGATCACATATCTTGGGGAACCCAGGTTTCTTCTCCAGAGAGGACCCAGCTCACTCCATTGGGCGAGAGACAGATCCATGGTACCAGCCACCGTGACCTCAGCTTTAACAGAGAACTCAGGCAACAGCTGTGGGCAATTGGATTGTGAGAAGAGGGTCCCTCTTGACACAAGGGCAAGAGGGGCCAATATAGGACAAAGGAGAGTCCCGGGACAGGGTTTTCTCAGCCCAGGATGTCAGGCTCTTGGCACAAGACAACTCCACGTATGAGGCATATACCAGACACCCCCTAGTCATGGCAGAAAAGGGAGGTGCCCTTCCTGGAACAGTAGGGTAGGGAGATTCTAGAAAAGGCTGTGTTTAGGAGAGAAGGAGAAAGGCCAAAGAACCAGCAAACAAGTAATCAGATTAAGAAAAAAAGGAAAGGAGATGTGGGACTAAGCTGGGACATCAGGACAGACAAAAAGGAGGCACACGTGACTCTTCCAATGGACAGGTGGTTCCAGCTCAGGGCTGCACATAAGCTGCAGACGGGCACTGGTCAGGCGTGCTAGCTTGGCCTCCCAGGCGTGACGGTCCCCAGGAGGGAGGCAGAGGCTGCTCCTTCTGGAAAGATATAAAACACAACCTCTTCCCCACATCATTACAAGATCTGGTAAAACTCTTGTCTGGTTTGTGTATCCTTCTACCAGGCTGAGTCGGCAGAGGCTATTGTACAGGAGGCCCGATGCTTTTTGGCTGCTGTACAACCCTCTGCATCTTTTTTTTTTTTTAAATTTAACATATAACATTCTTCTCCCCCTTTTTTGTTTTTATAGAAAAGGTTTACATTGATGGAATTCTGACCATATATAAACATACATACTCCTCTGTAGTCACAACTTCCCACTTCAACCCCAAAAGCCACAGCTTCACATTTCTACCGTGAATTGGCTCCACCCCCGAGCCTCAGCACCTCAAAACAAAACCCCAATTTTGAGCCAAATTGTTAGTTTTACCTTTTGTGTCAAGAGCTAACTCTGATATGTTAAAAACTAAGTAAAATCCACTTACTCAATCCAAAACAGGCATTAAAAAGAAAAACCCCAAATGCTCTCTTGTATCCATTTTAAGAGTAGGATTGGTGCTTTCCGCTATTACCTGAGTCCTGATCTATCACCCCAGGGAGAGCTTGCCAATCCTGCACTTTCCCGGGGTGGAAAGGCTACAGTGGGGTTAAGGATAAGGCTCCTTGGGCCTACCTTCTCCCGTGCCTCTACATTTACCTTTCCAGCACCTTTCCTTCCTCAGAAAAGCATGGACATGTTAAAAGATCAATATGGAGTCTTTTTTCTTCTAGACTCAGTATGGCACATCTTCTCATTCTAAAGATCAATACAGAGTCTTCTTTCTTCTAGACTAAGTATGGCACATCTTCTCAATCTAAGTTCTGTACTATCCACCCACTTACCCTACTTATCCTCTATAGGGGGGTCTGCAGCACCCTATGGTGGAGTCCTATCCGTCCCGAGTGTGGGGGGGCTTACCTAGGGGAATCCTGTTCAGGCGCCAAATGCTGGGGTCCAGCCCCATGGGGTCCAGGGGTTCCCAAAGGTGTGGACGGAGTCGGCGAAGAAGGTTTTACACAGAGACAGCGTTCAGAACTCTCTAGCTTTCCTTAGCCTCCGTGGATCTTCCTGTGCCTGGCTGAGGCCACAGAGAGAGATCCCGAGGCAAGCTGAGCCTTTATTTTATAGTGAGAGGTAAACAAGGTAGTGGTTTCCATAGTTACACAGTAAGTTACACTGTTGTAAGTTTTACTTATTTTTGTTTTTGTAAGTTTCATTTGTTTTTGTTCTTGTTGCACTTCCCTCAGCCCATTAGCTTCCCGAGTAAGATCTAGGGAGCTTTATACAAGGTCAAGCCTAATTATGCTAAGAGGACTGTGCTCTCTAAGCTGGGAATTGTTTATGACTTTGCCCACAGGTCAGTCCGAGGCTTAACCCTATATCAGTTCCCCACATTAATTATCATTATAAGTGGTCAATATACTCTGCTGGGTGACAGAGAGTACACTGGGGTAAATGCAAGAAATAAGGTGAAATCCTTAACCTCAATAATTTTATAGGTCACTTAATTTTATAGCAGTATAAATAAATAATTAGAATGTCACATTTTAATGAGTTGACTGGAGTCCAGGGAAAGAATTTATTCATACTCTGAAGCTATCATAGCAGGCTTAAAACAAAAATGAGCATTTACCAGAATTAAATGATAAGAAACTATATTCTAGGTAAAAATACCTCTTTTGAATGCTATTTTCAAGAAAGAAACATAAGGGTTAATGTTCCTATACATACAATTGTAATAGAGAATGATTGCATCATGGGGAAGAAATTGAAAATAGTCATATAAAAATTATTGTCAAACTCCTATTTTTTATGAGTTGAATCAATTTTGAAAGATAAATTAAAACATAAATTTCTCCCATGTAGTGACCATTTACAATGTGCCAAGAGCATTGTGATAACTACACTTGTATTCTATGTAATTTTTCATCCTTTATATGTGTGCTAGTCATTGTTCTAAGTTACATGAACAAAACTTCATGAACTAGGTAATTTTATCACTCATTTCCATTATACAGATAAAGAAAAAGAGGCACAGAGAGCTTAAGAATTTTTCCATAGAACAAATTGACAAAGGTCAGAGGGGAAGGGGATTGGGAGGGATTGGATGGAAGAGTGAAGAGATTAATTAGCCAAAGAACACATATGCCATGGACACAGACAATAGTGTGGTGATAGCCAGAGGGAGGGGGTGTAGGGTTGGATGGAGGTGGTAAAGAAGAATAGGAGAATGGGAGACATCTGTAATAGTGTCACAAATAAATAAGTGAATGAGGGAAAGAATGAATGAATAAACAAACAAACAAACAATAAAACAAAAGCCAACCAGGACTCACCTCTGGTCAACAACAACCAAAAAAGGAATTTTTCCAGAATTATCAAGGCATTTTTTTGTTGGTGGTGTTGTTAACAGTATTACAGATGTGTCCCAATCCGCGCCCCCTTTATCTCCTCCTCCCAGCCCTTGTCCTACCCCAGGCCTTCACCACACTATTGTCTCTGCCAATTGGTTAGGCATATATGTTGTATATAAATCCTTTGGTAGATTTCTTCCCATCTCCCACACTCCCCCCACACCCCCAAGATATGTCAGTCTGTCTCAAAATATGTCAAGATATGTCTAGACCTATTTTGTTTGTCTGTTTATTATATTCATTAGATTCCACTTATAAGTGAGATTATGTGATATTTGTATTTGTCTGACTGACTTATTTCACTCAGCATAATATTCTCCATGTTGACCCAAACATCATTATGAGTGCATAACTTGCTTCACAATGTAATGCAAAATTCACCATTATAGTACAATTCCAGAATATACTTATAACTCCAAAATATACCGCATGCCCGTTAAAGAGCCATATCACTATCTTCTCTTCCTCCAGCCCTAGAGAACCAGTAACTTACCTCTGTCTCTATGAACTGCCTAATCTGGACATTTCACATAAATAGAATCACACATTATGTGGACTTTTGTGTCTGACTTTCTTCACTAATATAATGTTTACAAGGTTCATCCATGCTGCAGCATATATTGGTACTTCATTCCTTTGTATGTCCCATTGTATGAATATGCCACATTTTGTTTATCCTTTCATCAGTTGGAAGATATTCTGGTTGTTTCCACCTTTTGGCTATTATACATAATGCTTCTATGCACATGTACATACAATTGTTTTCGTGAACATGTGTTTTCAAGTCCTAGAAGTACAATTGTTAGTTTATTGAGTCATATGGTAACTTTTTTGAGGAAGGGTCAAACTGTTTCACAAGTAGCTACACCATTTCATGGTCCCACTAATCCTATATAAAGAGATAATATGCAAATTGACCATCACACCCTCACACAAGATGGCTGCCCCCATATGGTCACAAGATGGCCACCCCATGTGGTCACAAGATGGGTGCCTCCATGTGGTCACAAAATGGCTGCACCCACATCGTCACAAGATGGCCACCACAAGATGGCTGGCAGGGGAGGGCAGTTAGGGGTAACCAGGCCAGCAGGGGAGGGCAGTTGGGGGTGATCAGGCTGGCAGAGGAGGGCAGTTGGCGGCAATTGGTCCATCAGGGAAGCAGTTAGGCATCAATCAGGCTGGCAGGGGAGTGGTTAGGGGGTGATCAGACTGGCAGGCAGAAGCAGTTAGGGGCAATCAGGCAGGCGAGCAGTAGAGAACCGGATTGTGAGAGGGATGTCCTGGAGGATTGTCCCAGATTGTGAGAGGGATGTCTGACTGCTAGTTTTAGGCCTCAACCCTGTGGGCCTAAACCAGCAGTCGGACATCCCCCGAGGGGTCCCAGATTGGAGATGGTACAGGCTGGGCTGAGGGACACCCACAGGGATCAGGCCTAAACCAGCAGTGGGACATCCCCTGAGGGGTCCTAGATTGGAGACGGTACAGGCTGGGCTGAGGGACACCCCCGCCCAGTGCACAGATTTCATGCACCGGGCCACTAGTAATATATAAATTCCCTAGCAGTGCTAAAGTGGCTGTCATTATATTTTTTATTTGTATTTCCCTAAGGATTACTGATTTTGAGCATCTTTTTATGTGCTTTTTTGCCCAATTATATGTCTTCTTTGAATAAATATCTAATGAAGTTCTTTTCCTATTTTTGTTGAGTTTTTGTTCTATTTATTATTCACTTTTAAGATTTATTTTGAATAAATTTAACTAAGAAAATGCAATACTTACACAAAGAAATGACAAAACTTTTTAAAAAGACATTAAAGAAGAACTGAATAAATGAAAAGACATTTATGTTCATGGGTAATAGACTTAATAATATTAATTAAGATAGCAATACTTCCCAAGCTACTTTATAGGTTCACTGTAATCTATTTATAAAAAAGCCTAGGCCAGTGGTCGGCAAACTGCAGCTCGTGAGCCACATGCAGCTCTTTGGCCCCTTGAGTGTGGCTCTTCCACAAAATACCACATGTGGGCGTGCATGTACAATGCGATTGAAACTTCATGGCCCATGCACAGAAGTCGGTATTTTGTGGAAGAGCCACACTCAAGGGGCCAAAGAGCCGCGTGTGGCTCACGAACCAGTTTGCTGACCACGGGCCTAAGCAACTGGCTGACTGGTAGCTATGACATGCACTGACCACCACGGGGAAGACGCTCAATGCAGGAGTTGCCGAGCTGCGGTGACCTTGCCAGGTGCATTTCTCAGATGACACACCCAGAACCAGGGAGGAGGGAGCCCAATTCTGGGGTGTGTCACCCGAGAACTCTCACAATCTGGGACCCCTTAGGGAATGTTGGAGAGCTGGTTTTGCCTGATCCCCACAGGCCAGCCCAATGGACCCCACCAGTGCATGAATCTGTGCACTGGGCCTCTAATTCTTATATAAATTCCAACTGTTCTTTTTGCATAAATGAGCAAGCTAATCCTAAACCATACTTGGAATTGTTAGGGACTCTGAAAAGCCAAAATACTGAAAAAGAGAAACAAACAAACAGAAGTCATACTTTCCGATTTCAAAACTTACTATAAAGCTACAGTAATTAAGACAGTGTAATTCCAGCATAACAATAAACATACAAAGCAATGAAATAGAACCCTTGGGATAAATCTATGTAACTTTGGTGTCATATGATTTCTTAAATATGACACCAAAAACACAAGTAACAACCAAAAAATAGATAAATTTGACTTCATTAAAATTAAAATTTTTATGATCAAAGGACACTATCAAGAAAGTGAAAAATACAACCCAAAGAATAAAAAAATATTTACTAGTAATATATCCAATAAGGGTCTAGTAGATTTTAAAAAGCTTATTAGAAGGCAACCTGTGGATGGGGGCTTTCAGGGCTTTGAGTATAAATAATAACATGGGCTCCGTTCATTCTATTTGCCATAGAAAAGCAGATGGATAACAGTGTTGGCTTCCAAGTTTTTAAATGAATCAAAACCAAATCTGAACTTAAATTATTTCTATTCAGGACCACATGGATAATTATGACTCCATAGAATACCTTAATAATTTTTTACTCATATTTTTCTGATGGCATTTTATATCCAATACGGAACTCTATATATTTTAGGGATTTCTTTTCAGGTCACTTTCTTTTTCATTAATCTAACAGGTTATCAATACTGCTCCTTTCTTCAAAGGCATTAAATACATAAGTGAGTGTGTGCAGGAGTGAGCCAAGGGGAAGTCCCAAGAAGATTCAACTCGTTTTTTAAATGCTCCTTTCATTTATTTCACACATCCAAATGCTTGATAGTTCCACTCAGCTTGTTCTCCTAAATACCTCTAGAGACATCTCCTGGAACTTCAGATTCATTGCCACTATTAAAATTTAACTCTCAAATAACTCATTTAGTTTAAAACATTAGCCTTCTTCCTGACTCCAACATCTAAAAAATTCATTCTCAATGCAGTTAACAAAACAATCTTTCTAAAATAAAAATATGATTACATAATCTTAGATTAGAAAAGAAAACTCTCATATAAACCCCCTGCCTGAGAATCACCTATAGTCCATGTCTCTATACTGTACTCTAGATAAATTGAAAATATATCTTAGGGATGAGAACATGGAGAATTTACATTAAAATAATCTGATCAGGTAGGTGACTCTTATTCACTTCAAGTTTTCAGGTCTGTAGACCTACCAAATAAAGTCCGAGTACATGTTACGGCATACAAGCTTTTTATTATTTGAAGCCTACCTCTTTTTTCTTACCTATTAAATACTGTCTTAACTGAGGCAACCTTTTTCCCCAAGGGCAGTTAACATTTATTGAGAATTCTGCCTAGGCCAGATGCAAATCTAGAATCACTTTATACATACTTTGTCATTTCATTTTCAAAATAACCTTATAAAATAAGAATTACTATTATGATATCTACTTTATAGCTGGAGAAACTTAGCAACAAAAATTTTGAGAAACGTGGTCAGGCGCACATATATGTCTGGATTTAAACCCTTGCTGACCTGCTGGAAAATGCACTCTGAATTATCAGGCTTGTGCTAGTTGCCAGTGATCTATGAAGTACTGCCTAGAGCCTGGTGCTGGTGCATGGGGTTATATTCCTGTCTATGAAATGTCCTATGATTAATATGTAAATAAAGTAGTTTTGAGGAGACCACTACCATGTCTTATAGAGTAAATAAAATATAATATTTGTGTTGATAACTTGAAGAGGTGACTTTTACTCTAGCACAGAAAGGAATGCTAATCATAGAGAGCAATAGGAAGGAAAAGGCGCATTGTGCTAAAAGGTTAAAATGTTATGAGAGGGCTAACTCACTGAAGGACAGATTAAGTAAACTTGTAAAATTTTTATTTACCCTTCCCTCCAAATTTTCCCTCATTTTTTGAACAAAAAGGAAATCTTTTGGAGTGTATCCTTGAAGGCTTGTTTCACTTGCTGGTTCCTTAGGGTGTAAATGAAAGGATTTAATAAAGGGGCAACTGAGGTATAGATAACAGCTACACCTTTGGATAAAGTCACTCTTTCCTTTGCTGATGGCTTCATGTAAATAAAGATACAGCTACCATAAGTAAGGGTGACTACAATCATATGAGAAGAACAAGTGGAAAAAGCCTTTGTTCTTTTCTGAGCAGAGGGGATGCTTAGAATAGTTTTGATAATATATGCATAGGAAAGAATCACTAACAGCAATGTGACCAGGAGTGTTACAACAGCTGAGACAAAGGAAAGTAATTCTAGGAGACCAGTGTCTGTGCAAGAAATCTGCAGCAGAGGGGACGTGTCACATATGAAATGATCAATGACTTTGGAAGCACAGAATTCCAGTTTCAGTCCCAAGACCAATGGTGGAAAGGTAATCAGAAAGCCAGCTGCCCATGAACTGAATACAAGTTGGTAGCACACTTTGTTGCTCATAATAACCAGGTAATGTAGGGGTTTGCAGATTGCTACATAACGATCATAAGACATGGCAGCCAGTAAGTAAAATTCTGTAACTCCCAATAAGAGGAAAAAGAATAACTGAGATGCACAACTATTGTAGGAAATAATTTTGTTTTTAGTCACTACGGTCATCAGGAATCTGGGAATACAGATTGTTGTCAATGAAACCTCCAAGAAGGAGAAATTTCGCAGAAAAAAATACATAGGAGTCTTGAGACGGGAATCCAGCAAGGTAAGGAGGATTATGGATAAGTTCCCCATCACACTAAACATATAGTTTAGAAAGAGAAATATAAAAATCACAATTTGCAGTTGAGGGTCATCAGTAAGTCCCAGGAGAATGAACTCTATGCTTGACTGATTATTCATTTCAGATTTGAATCCTATTAAATAGACATAGAAAAACAGCTATAAAAGTGGGAAAAAACAGGAATTTAAGAAAACTACAGACATCAAAAAAAATTCAGAAATGTAAACAAGTTTAAAAGGTTGATTCAATTTGACAAGAGAGATGATATAGAAAATTATAGCATAGATAACCTAAGCAGCCTCTAATTGACTGTTCCATTTAAACCAGTTACCTGTTTACAATGCTACTTCTTTTCCCCATTTGAACGTGAAAAATAAATTTTAGCTAATCATTTTCAGATAAGTTTAATTTTTTAAATGTTCTAAATAGAGAAAATGTGAGCATTATTTGACATGTATTCTCTAGGTATATTTCATAAATTGTTGAAAAAGTATAGTAATCTAAACAGCTATATCAGTGTCAATTTGCAATGTTTATTCAAAATTCCTTACTTCATCAAAAACACTTTTTAAATATGTGGAACATATAGAAAGAATAAAGTTACATATCCTCTATATGATTGAAATATTACAATATCTATTAATTACTTTGTCCCAATGTGGTTCTTTTCCATTTTTCCTTTATCTAATTTCATGTAATTATTATTTTTCTGTAATTTCAAATGTATCATTCTTCTCATCAGTTTCATTTAACCAGGAGGCTTTGACTATTCAATCTATATTAAAATAGAAAAATATATAATAATTCAAAAGTTAGTAGACATTACTTTACTCATACTTATAGAATTGCTTTCATATATGATCAAGATAATTATTCCAAATTATAAGTGACTTACCTTGGTAGTGTATATTGATATAATTCTCTCATGGAAATGTGGTAAAATCAAGAGTCAAAATAAATTAAATATCTCTCTCTTATAATATTACAAAATATTCAATCATTTCAAGAGGAAATTTAATTTCAATGCTTTTCTGGAGAAGAATTTGAAACAGACAATGCAATCTAAAAATTATATACATTTGCTAATGCCTTCCACCTTCATTTACACTCATCAAAATCACAGGGCCCAGACATTCTAGATAATTCCATTAGAATCTTCTTTTATGCCAAATAAGATTCTTTTTTTGTTTTTACCTTATATATTTAAAATTTTAAAAATCCCCATAAAAATTCTAAATGAAAAGGTGATGCTCTAGATGTTCTGGGAAATATCGCAAATGAAAGGAACCCAAATAGGTAATAAAGAATTATTGCTTCCAATTGAACACCAATAAAAGCCACAGTTTTATCATTTTGCTTATAAAATACACCAAGGGATTAATTGAAATAAAAGAGGAAAGAAAAAGAAATGCCCTCTGGAGACTAGTGTCAGGACATACCAATTATGAGAAAAAGAGAGAGAGATGAGAAAACAAAGAAAGAAGGAAATAAAAACCACTGTGAATTGCTTTAACTATAAAACTGAAGAACATTATCCCAAAAGAGAACTAGAAATAATTTAAACTCTATACTTAATGCAAACACGAATTTCAGGATTTCCACTGGGACAATATGGCCAATTCTATTGGTAAGAAAATTTACCCTAAAAAGAGCTTCTCTCATTTCCATTATTCTATGTGTTAGGATTGCATTAACTTGGTTGTGACCCACCCCCAAAATTGGGGTAAGGGGAGGCAGGACTTAAATGTTTCCCTGTTTCCTCATTATTTTTGAAACAATATAAAACATAAAGAAAAATAACAACAAATACCCAATGAGGATCTTTTATCCTTGAACTATTTGGTGCTCCATCTGCTACTCAATACAATAGCATGTATTTATGACAAAAGGGATATTCTACCAGATAAGTACAATGCAATCATCATTACCAAAACATTAGCATACACTATTAACATGTAATTCTCCATTTAAGTTTCACCAATTGTCTAGAATTTTCTTCATAGTAAAAAGAATACAGTTTAGAATTACATTTTATGTAATTGTCATATTTTTAGTGTCTTTTAATTTGGACTAGTCTTTCCTTAACTTTCAAGAATGTTGTTGAAAATTATTTTTCAGAAATTATATATATGTCCCTCAATTTTGATCTGAAGTTTCTGCATGATTATATTCAATTCATTAATTTTTGATAGGATTCTCACAGAAGTAATGATGTCTTCTCATGAAATCCCATCAAGGATCACACAATTTCATTTTTTTCCTCATTATTGATGCTGTTTTCTTTTATTTCTAGGTTAACGTGACTATTACAGAATTGTCTACCATAAAGCTACATTTGTATCTTTGTAATTAATAAGTACTTTGTATAGATACTTTTAATTCTATATCAATATCTCAATATTTGTAAAACATCAGCTTTATAGATTATTTTATATCAGTATAGACTCATGGTTTCCATTTTTATTCATTATTTACTTTTTCTCAATTGCAGCAGATTTGGCCAGTGTAGGTCCCTTCAAGATTGGTCCCTTTTCCTTTTGATACAATTCATCAAGTTTTGAGGACTTCTTTATTTCCTGGCATCACAAAGTGCTTCAGGCTCATCTTGTACCTTTTCTGCATCAACTTTGTTATCAGCCATTTCTTCAAGGAATCCTGTTTTTTTATAGTGAAAAGTTATTTTAAAGCCCAGATATAGGAGCCACATGCACTCATTGTTACTGGGAACAACATATTCAGGCCTTCACAGAGGACAGATTCACACACACACACACACACACACACACACACACTTAATTTATACATATATAAAATATGTACAGAAAGATACACACACACACACACACACACACACACACACACACACACACATAGATATCTATATATATAAAAGCCTAAGCGACCATTATGGTGGAATGACCGGAACAAATGGAATGACTGGTTGGTATGACACAGGCAGGTGAATGGTTAGGGGCAAGCAGTCCTGGATTATGAGATGGATGTCCAACTGCTGGCTTAGGCCCGAGGGGTCCCGAATTATGAGAGGGCACAAGTCAGGCTGAGGGACCCTCCCCACCGTGAATGAATTTCATGCACCAGGCCTCTAGTGGATAGAAAATAGAGATAGATATACACATACACATATATGTATACAAAATGCATATATACTGAGTGGCCTGATTCTTATGACCATTTGTAGGCAAATTAGCTATAATTTTGCCCTGAAGTTGCTAGAGGGCCAGACCATTCTAAATAGGGAAGCAGGTTGTTTACCACGACAGTAAAAGTGATTTTTTTCTGAAGATATGGCTAAACAACGCGATTTAACAACCTTTAAACATGGGATAAACATGGGTGGTCATGGGATATATTTGGACTAGTCTTTCCTTAACTTTCAAGAATGTTGTTGAAAATTATTTTTCAGAAATTATATATATGTCCCTCAATTATGACCACCTCATCAGTACTTCATTGGCCCAGCTTTTGCCTTCAATACTGTGGCGATTCTTCTTGACATTGACTCCACGAGATGTTGAAAGGTCATGCAAGGAATCTGACACCATGCCTGATGAATAGCACTGTCCAGTTCTGTGAGATTTGATGGTTGTGGAACCAGCTGCCTGATGGCTCTTTTAACTTTGTCCCACAAATGCTCAACTGGATTGAGATCTGGTGATTGTGGGGGCCACCTAAGCAAGGTAACCTCTCCCTCATGTTCTTGAAACCACTCCTGCACAATACGAGCACCATGGCATGGTGCATTGTCTTGTTGGAAGAAGCCATCTCCATTGGGATACGTCATCAACATGATAGGATGAACTTGATCAGCAACGATACTTACGTAGGTATGTTGTGCTATTCAGACATTGTTCCACACGAATTAAAGGGCCCAAATCAGGCCAGGAAAACATGCCCCAGACCATAACACTGCCCCCACCAGCTTGAAGGGTTGTACTCATGCATGTAGGGTGCATGCTTTCATGCTGTTTCCTCCAAATTCTCACTCTGCCATCTGCATGATGCAACTGGAAATGTGATTCATCGGACCACATAATTTTTTCCAATGCTCAACTGTGCAATCCTTGTGTTCCTGTGCAAATTGGAGACATTTTATCTTGGTAAATGTAGACAGCAAAGGTGTTCAAACAGGCCTTTGGCTTCCATATCCCATACAATGCAGTATACGGCTAATTTGCCTACAAACGTCAGGTGGTCATAAGAATCTGACCACTCAGATTATAGTATACTAGTGGCCTATTGCACGAAATTTGTGCACAGGGGAGGGGGTGTTCCTCAGCCCGGCCTGCACACTCTCCAATCTGGGACCCCTCAAAGAATGTCCTACTGCCGGTTTACAGGGATCAGGCCTAAACCGGCAGTCAGACATCCCTCTCACAATCCGAGACTGCTGGCTCCTAACCGCTCACCTGCCTGCCTGCCTGCCTGATTGCCCCTAACCACTCTGCCTGCTGGCCTGCTTGCCCCCAAATGCCTCCCACCACCAGTCTGCTCACCCCCAAATGCCCCTCGCCAACCTGATCACCCCCAACTTCCCCCCATGAAAGTGCTCACCCCCACCTGCTTCCCCTGCCAGCCTGCTTGCCCCCAACTGGCCCCCCTACTCGTCTGCTTACTCCAACAGCTCCGCCCCCCACTAGCTTGATCACCCACAACTGCCCTTCCCGCTTGGCCTCTAACCCCCTCTACCTCGGCCCGCCACCATGACTTTGTCCAGAAGAACCTCTGGACGGTCTCCTGGAAGGTCTCCCAGTCTAATTAGCGTATTACCCTTTTATTAGTATAGATAGTGGCCTGGTGCACAGGTGGGGGCCAGCTGGTTTGCCCTGAAGGGTGTCCCAGATCAGGGTGGGGGTTCCCTTGGGGCGCGGACCGGCCTGGGAGAGGGGCCTATGGTGGTTTGCAGGCCAACCATGCCCCCATGTGGTGAGGGTCCCCCCTGGGGGTGTGTGGCCAGCCTGGGTGAGGGGCTGAGGGCTGTTTGCAGGCTGGCCACAGCCCCCGGCAACCCAACCTCCCAGCCCCACCTCTTTTTTTTGTTTGTTTTTCAGCGCCTCCTTGAGTGGAGGGAAGCAGGTATCTGAGATTTATTTATCTTCTATAATTGAAACTTTGTAGCCTTATGCAGAGCCCAGGGCTGGCCAGGGTGGGCGGGAAGCTTGGCTTCCTTCATCACTGGGGGCAACCCAAGCCTCGTGCTCCCTCCAGCTCCGTGGCTACCGCCATCTTGGTTGGGTTAATTTGCATACTTGCTCCTGATTGGCTGGTGGGTGTGGCCAATGTTTCTCTTTTATTAGTGTAGATGGCCTGTTGCTAGGGAGAGAAAGCCCAACGTTGCTACGTGAGGTCATTACCTGGCACCCATAGCCACCATTTCTGAGCAGGGCTGGGCTGTGGGCCGCATTTTGCGCCATGGGTTCTTGGAAGCTTCAGCTGCGACTTGGTGTGCTGTCACTCTGGGGTGGTGGTGGAGCCTGTGTCCCACTTTGGGGAAGCCAAGTGTTGCTTTGTGGGTGCCAGGTCCATGGTGCTGTTTGTGAGCATTATTAAGCTGGTGCTTTGAGAGTCTGCCCCTTAGTGGTCAATGCACAGCAGAACGACCAGTTGGAAGGTGGGAAGGGACACTTAGCATATTTGCCTTTTATATATATATAGACTAGAGGCCCAGTGCACAAAATTCGTGAATGGGGTGGGTTCCCTCAGCCAGGCCTGCACCCTCTCTAATTCAGGACCCCTTGGGGGATGTCTAACTGCAGGTTTAGGCCCAATAAACAAGCAGTTGGACATCCCCCTCACAATCCGGGACTGCTGGCTCCCAATTGCTCATCTGCCTGCCTGATTGCCCCTAACCTCTTCTGCCTGCCAGCTGGATCGATGCCTAACTGCTCCCCTGACAGCCCGATCAACGCCTAACTGATGCCCCACCAGACCAATTGGCCCCAACTGCCCTCCCTTGCAGGCCCAGTCATCCCCAACTGCCCTCCCCTACTGGCCTGATTACCCAAAACTTCCCTCTCCTGCAGGCCCAGTCGCCCCCAACTGCCCTCCCCTGCAAGCCATCCCCTGCAAGCCATCTTGTGGCAGCCATCTTTTGACCACATGAGGGCAGCCATCTTGTGCAAGGGTATGATTGTCAATTTGAATATATTTATTAAATTTTATTAAATTGATACAAACAGAATGGGAAGGACACTTAGCATATTTGCTATATATATATATATATATATATATATATATATATATATATTAAATTTTATTAAACTGATACCAACAGACTGGATCTGGCATTTTTAATTTACAAATAGTTTAAAATATATAAAAGATTCCCAACCCCTTATATAAATAAATTATAAATATATTTTTTATGGGTTACTATCATTTGTAGACCTAATACTGTAATGCAAAATAAGCCACTTTAAATTTATATATATATATAGTAGAGCAGAAGGGATAGAGATAGAAACACCAGTGATGAAAGAGAGTCACAGATGGGCTGCCTCCTATCCGCCCCACACCTAGGATCAAGCCCACAACCCAGGCATGTACCTTAACAGGGAATTGAACCATGACCTCCTGGTTCATAGGTCGATGCTCAACTACTGAGCCATGCTGGCCAGGCCATATAGGCAACTTTAAGCAAGGCTTGGAGGTCAATTATTTATACTCTAAACAATAATAATGTCACAAATACTGTATGCTTAATCATTGTAACTCTCCAGTTGAAACTTATTTGTTAGAATCTCAGTTCCTTTTCTCATTTTATAGCTCTGATTACTGAACCCTTGAACCTTTCCTTTCTTTATTCATCTTTCAAGTTTCAGCATAACTGATAATTTTTTGAAAGGCTACCTTGACCTTAAAATTATTTAATTTCTCTCTTTTTTCATCACAATAGTAATTATTACATGCTGTAATAATTATCAGATTTTGAGTTTTCTCTCACATTTTAGCTGAGAAAACACTTAAGAGCACATGCAATGCTTAGCACTTAGCACACACGTTGAAATAATTAACCATATATACCTAGCAAGTTTTAGTTTTTGAAAGCATTCAGTACATAAAAGTATCATTTATGGGCAGAGATATTTCTAGTCAAAGATGGAATTTAATATTCTGAGTTGAAGAAGGCAGTTTACCATTAAAGAATTTTCAATTTTCCCATTCATGTTTCAACAACATATTACTTACACCCCAATTTTGTCTCATTGCTTTCAAAGTAACAAAACCTTTGAAGCATATCCTTGAGAGCTTCTTTCACCTGCTGGTTCCTCAGAGTGTAAATAAAGGGGTTCAGTAAGGGAGCAACAGAGGTATTGAGCACAGCTACGCCTTTAGTTAAAGACACCCGTTCCCTTGCTGAAGGTTTCATGTACATAAAGATGCAACTCCCATAAGTAATAGAGACAACAACCATGTGTGAGGAACAGGTGGAAAAGGCCTTTTTTCGCTGTTGAGCAGAAGGGAATTTTAGAATGGTTTTGATGATGTACACGTAGGAGAGGACCACTAACAACAAAGTGATGACAAGTGTCACCACAGCTAAGACAAAGGCCATCAGTTCTATGAAATGCGTGTCTGTACAAGAGATCTGCAATAAGGGAGAAGTGTCACAGAGGAAGTGATCAATCATTTTGGAGGCACAGAAATCCAGCTTGAGTCCCAAGACCAAAGGGGGAAATATGATTAGGAATCCAGATATCCAAGAGCTGAGTACAAGCTGACAGCACACTTTGCTGTTCATAACGATGGGGTAATGCAGCGGTTTGCAGATGGCAACATAGCGGTCATAGGACATGGCAGCCAGAAGGTAAAATTCTGTAACTCCTAATAAAATGAAAAAGAACAATTGAGTTGCACAAGCACTGTAGGAAATTGTTTTGTCTCCAGTCAGAATGCTTATTAAGAATCGTGGAATGCAGATGGTTGTGAATGAAATCTCTAAGAAGGAGAAGTTTCGGAGGAAGAAATACATTGGAGTCTTGAGACGGGGATCCAGCATGGTGAGGAGGATGATAATTAAGTTCCCCGTCAGGCTCAAGATGAAGTTGAAAAATAGAAACAGGAAAATCACACACAGAGCAGGGCGGATCAGGGTTTTGGGGCACTGCACCCTGTCACACTCAGGGCAGGGCCAATGGGGATGTTATGGCTCTACTCTGTCACACACAGAGCAGGGCCCGTGGGGGAGGGGGTTGGAGCGCCGCACTCTGTCACACACAGAGCCACAGGGCAATCAGGGGATTGGGAAGCTCCCCCCTATCAGGCACAGAGCAGGGCTGATCAGGGGGTTGGGGCGCCTTCCCCTGTCACGAACAGAGCAGGGCAGATAGGGAGGTTGTGGCCCTGCCCCCTGTCACACACAGAGCCGCAGGGCGATCAGGGGGTTTGGACGCTGCCCCGTCACGCTGATCCCGGTGCTGGGAGGCATATTACCCTTTTACTATTTAGAATAGAGGCCTGGTGCACGGGTGGGGGCTGGCTGGTTTAACCTGAAGGGTGTCCTGGATCAGGGTGGCGGTCCCCACTGGGGTGCCTGGCCAGTCTGGGTGAGGGGCTGAGGGCCATTTTCAGGCTGGCGGGTGAATGAAGCTCCCAACTGCTCCTTTTTTCCTTTTCTTTTTTTTTCTATTCTGGGCCAGCTTTAGCTCTGAGGCCTCGCTGCTGAAAGCAAGTTTCTGGCCTTTACCTTCTGTATTTGATACAATGTTGTGGTCTGGCTGGCTGAAGCCCGGCTGACTGAAAGCAGGTTTCTGGGGTTTTGTTTAGCTTCTATATTTGCAACATAGTTGCTTAGAGTTGCAGCTGAGAGGCCGGCAAGTCAGGCGGGGAACGTTGGAGTTCGCCATCACTGGAGCAAGCAAGCCTCCCTGTTCGCTTCAGTGCATGGCTGCCGGCCACCATATTGGCTGACAGTTAATTTGCATAAGGATATGCTGATTAGCTAATGGGAAGGGTAGCGGTCGTACGCTAATTACCATGTTTCTCTTTTATTAGTGTAGATGCTGTATGTTCACTGTACTTTTTCCTATACTTAGATTTTTAAATACACAAAACTTATTATTATGCTACAATTGCTTATAGAGTTCAGTAACATGCTGTACAAATTTGTAGTTTAGGAGCAGTAGACTGTACCATATATCTTAGGTGTGTCATAGGCTATGCTATCAAGGTTTTATAAGTGCATTCTATGATGTTCATATATTGATGAAATCATGTAATGCATTTTCACAATGTATTCTGTCTGTAAGTGACATATGACTGTATTTGGATAGAGTATAATAAATCTGAGCATGTATATAATTAGCTGAAACTTAGGATAATTAAGTTTTATTGATCAAGATTACTTGTGCTCCAAACACTTAGAAGAAATGCCCTGAGCTAGCTGGGGTTAGTGTGTTTTTTATTGTATACAGGATTGACTATTATGTTATATGAAATTATGACTTTGTTATATTCTTTATTTGGAGACTAAGTAAGGTTTAAGAAAATGTTTATGAGAGTCAAATTGACAAGGTCTAGACTTGAGATGGTTAATTTTATGTATCAACTAGTGGCCCGGTGCACAAAATTCACGCACTCAGGGAGAGGGCTTCCTCAGCCCAGCCTGCACCCTCTCACAGTCTGGGAGCCCTCAGGTGATGTCCGACTGATGCCTTAGGCCAGCTCCCAATGGGCCTAAGCCATCAGTCAGACATCCTTAGTGCTGCAGCAGAGGCGGGAGAAGCTCCTGCCACTGTCCCTGTTAAATAGATTTGCATATTATCCTTTTATTATATAGGATTTGACTAGGGTATAGGATATGCATATTACATATTATTTCTGTGAGAGTGTTTTCAGGTATGATTAGCATTTGATTCTCTGCCTGAATAAAACAGATTGCCCTGTCCCAAATGAGGGTGAATATCATCCAATCCCTGAAAAACCCAAATAGAACAAAATGGCAGAGGGGTGGGGTGGTATTTGCTCTCTGTTCCTGCCCTCATCTGGGACTTACACCATCAGTTCCCTGGATTTCAGAATTATATCAATACTTTCCTGGGTCTCCAGCTTGCATAGCAGATTGTGGGATTTCTTAGCCTCCATCATTAAGTGGGACAATTCCTTGTAATAAGTTTCATATTGGTTCTGGTTCTCTGGAGTACCCTGATTAATACAGGCAGCATATGCTTATTTCAGATAGTGATATTTCATATGGATTAGTTCTGTTTATGAAAGATCCCACTTTATCAATACTAATGCCTTTTTCAGTAAAATCTACTGTATCTGCCATTAGTCTAGCTAGAACTTATGTTTTATGGTGAATATGTTCATGTTACATACTTTTCCGTTCTGTTTTTTTTATATTAAAAGCATATCCAAATTAATCATTATATAATTTTATAATTCAAGTGAAAATTAGCTTGAAAAATTTTTCATCCATGTAAATTCAATATAATTACTGATATCTACCTTATTACTTTGTATCCATTTTATTGACCTATTTTTATTCCTTATATTCATTTTTACATGCCATAATTTGGGATAATAAACTTTTATTATTCCATTTTACCTCTATTGATTGTTATATTTAATTATTCTTTCAGACATTACCCTAGAGATGACAGCATACATTCTTACCTTAATTAGTTTTCAGATTATTAGAATAAAAAACCTTAGAATATTTTAGCTTAATTTATCTCTTCTTACCACTTATGTTATTGTTGTTGTGCACTTCAATTCTATATGTCTCAAAATCTTCCTGAACCTATTATCTTCTTACACCATTATTATTAAATCAATATCATTAATTTTATCTAATTTTTACAATTGCCCTTCTTGCATCTCTGTGCTACCTTCTAACTGATATTTTTCTTTAATGACAGAACTGTTTACAACACACTTTTGAGCTACACATCTTTATTTATTATAAACATTTTATTTGAATATTGAATTCTAGATTTTTTATTTTGTGTTATTACATATGTGTTCTGATATATTTAATTAGTTTTGAAAATTCTTAATAATTATCTTTTCAACTAAACCTATTGTTCTATGTTTCTCTGTTCTTTGTGTGCTGTGACTGATTTTATTTTACTAAATCCCATAGTAAAGAATATATATTCTGTGTACTTTTTATAAAAATAATTCTGGATATTTCTCCTAACCATTTTTCCAGTTCATAATCTTCTCTTTTGCTGTCAATTATTGTATGAATATTTCCTGAATTCTCAATACCAATTATTTAAGATCATTAATTTATAACTCTTTTATAAAAATGATGTTCTAGTTGTTTTTACAGACTGTGCTAAATACATGTATATCTTCTTGAGTCTCTTTCTATTTCTGTTATTTTCATGGTTTTTTGTCATTTGAAACTCCCTTGGCATGCTTGTGACTTTTTTACTGTATACTCAAAACTATACAAATGTTAAAGGCTCTGGATAATGACTTATTCCCACAAATAGGATTTGATTTAATCTGGCACACAGGTACAGGCAGACATCCTTGACCAAAACAATAAATAAGATTATTCAAATCTGTTTTCCTTTACAATAAACATTACCATCATTGCCTTAGTCACTTTTCTTTTAGAGCAATTAAAATGAGAAAAAAGGATTATGTTTTACTTCCCCTTATTCCAGTTTTGAAGCTCTTCACTTCATAGAGAAAATTTAATTTTTTTATTTAAAATATTTTGTTTTGGTCAATAGGAAATCCTTTAACATTTCTTGTAAGGTAGGTTTCTTGACAATGCATTCCCTTGGTTTTAATGAGTATTTACTTCTCTTTCATCTTTGAATGTAGAATTCTAGGTTGTGACTACATACCTTTTTTGCTTGCATTGCTTCTGATGAGAAGTCAGAACTAATTGTTATTCATGTCTATATGTCGTAAGTATGTTTTTCCCCTTGCATGCCTTCAAGATTTTCTTTTTGCCTTGTTATTTTTTTCAGCTTTAAATGGTTGTGCCTAGTTGTTTTCCTCTTTTTGTGTTCTCTCAGTTTCTTCAACTTATGTTTTGTCATTTCTCAATACTTTCAGAAGATTTTCAGCCATTTTACACACTCCCATACACACTATTGGAATTAGATGTGATCCATCATTAGGGAAAGTAAGTGAATTATAAAGATAATAAAGAGAAGAGCATTGGGGATTCTAATATTCAGGAATCAAGTAAAGGAGGAATCAGCAAAAAAGAGAGAGAGATAGATAGAGATAGAGATAGAGATAGAGATAGAGATAGAGATAGAGATAGATAGAGATATATAATATATATTATATATATATATATATATATATAGAGAGAGAGAGAGAGAGAGAGAGAGAGAGAGAGAGAGAGAAACCTCCAGCCCTAGCCAGTTTGGCTCAGTGGACAGAGCGTTGGCCCATGGACTGAAGGGTGTGGGTTCGATTCTGGCCAATGGCACATACCTGGTTGCAAGTAGATCCCCAGCCCTGGACGGGGTGCGTTCAGGGGGAGGCAACCAATCAATGTGTCTCTCTCACATTGATGTTTCTCTCTCTCTGCCCCCGCCCCTTCCACCCTTTCTACGAAATCAATGGAAAAATAACCTTGGGTGAGGATTAACAAAACAAATGAAAACACCTTCCATATAATCACAGAAAACCACACAATAATATCTCATTTAATCCAAAAAATTCTATTAACTATAAAGGCAGTGATCAATTGTTTTAAGCAATGCTAATATTCATTACTATGACAGTAAAAAGATGACTAATCTTGAAAGGCACTGTTTAAAAGGTTACTGAATTGGTGGCTTATAAACCAGTAAAAGATTGCTGTGAAGAGAATGTGAAGTAAAAGGTGGTGAGGGCAATAAAAGCTAAATGTAGGCAAGATGATACTTTTCAAAATCAGATTTCTAAACAAGCAAGAAAATATATTTATTAGGAATGGAATATTTCAAGTATTTTGATCACAATGGAATACAGACTTCAATGTTTAATAAATAATATCAAGAATAATGAAAAATTCCAGTGAATTAAATAAGAAAAAAGGACAAGCATAACTAAAATTTTCAAATTATGACTGGCTAACTTAAAATTAGAGATTTTTTAGACAATCTGATTATAGTGATTATGCCATGTTGGAAAATAGAGAGCACTAAAGATTATCAATATATTCTAAAACATAGGAACTTACATTTGAGATATTCAAAAATAAACCACATTTCTGCCTAGAACTTACACTTATGGGAGAATTATCTGTATGTTTTACAGACTCTAATCACATGCCAAGATGATTTCACCTTAAAAAATATTGGTGATCCTTATTAAAAGTCACAAACATCCTCTAAGGTAAATAACTTATAGAGGGCAGATATTGAAATGCATATTAAGTAAAGCATTTCAGAATAGCTCAGTGATGAATTACCTGTTATATGTCAATCTGGATGAGTTCGCTTAACTCATCCTGATTGACATATAACAGAATCAAAATCAGAATAGTAACAGAAACTCAGGTTTTATTTTTATTAGTTTGGCTCAAATTATACATACATATTTTTTTCTCATTTCCTTGCTCTTAAAATTTCTAAAAGTTTGATAATGTTTTAGAATTATTAAATCTACTTTATCAAAATGGATATAAAACAAAATTATGATGAAAAATACGATAAATTGTTTAAGTAACCATTTTCCCTGAAATCATATACATGACGTAAATATATCCTAAGTTCCTGTTCATTCTACAAATGCTACATAAATTTATATAATTGCCTACTCAATTATATACTATATGTGGTTTTCTTCCTGCCTGTATTATTTATTTCTTTGCTATTTTTCAAATATTTCTTACGAATAACTAGTTTTTATAAAATATACTGTAAAATAACAATCATATTTTTAATTAACAAACATTTTCAAAGATGAGCATCAACACTATTGCAAATCTGTTACAGTTTCCTTTTCATTATTTTAAATAGAATGTGCACCAAGAAATCAGTAGTATTACAGAAAATATAAATGAATATTAGTTTTAAATAAGTTACCATTGATCACAAATAAAGTAGAGTAACAAACTTTGCATTGCATGGTACATAAAACATAATTCAAATTAAATAATACTTCATAGTCTTGACTAATTGGAATTGAAAGATAGAAAAAGACAGATTAGAAATTTAGCTCAATTTCATTTACATATCCAGAGGAAAAGAAAATGAGATCAGAAAAAAATATCTCTATTGAAGAAAATAAAGAAAATTAATGTAGAACGATATCTATGAAAATAAAGCTTCAAAGAGATAAAGGTAAACATCCTAGAAAAGAACGGGAAAAGAAGGAGAAACTATGAACTGGAAGATACTATTAGATATACTGTTATTATGAAGGGTTCCTTTGTTCATTTCTTTTATATAGACAGTCCAATAGGACATTCATTTCTTTGTGAAAAAAATAACCCTGTGGATCATAATCATAAAGCCTTTTTTCACTTGTTGGTTCCGTAAAGTGTAGATGAAAGGGTTCAAAAGTGGCGCAACTGAAGTATTGAGCACAGAAATTCCCTTGGAAAAAGATACCTTTTGTTTGACTGATGGATTAACATACATGAAAATACAGCTGCCATAAGAAAGGGATATCACAATCATGTGAGAAGAACATGTCGAAAAAGCTTTTTTCCTCTGACTAGTTGAAGGGAATTTTAAAATGGTCAAGGCAATATAGGTATATGATATTATCACCATTATCAACGTGATCAAAAGTGTCACCAAAGCAGAGATGAATCCCATCAGCTCAAGAGTCTGTGTGTCTGTGCAGGAGATCTGCATAAGAGGAGTAGAGTCACAGTAGAAATGCTCAACAATATTTGAGGCACAGAAGTCAAGGTCCAGGCCTAAGATGAGTGGTGGAAAGATGACAAAAAATCCAGCCAGCCAACAACTGAGGACAAGCTGTGTGCAGATTTTACGGTTCATGATGACTGTGTAATGCAGGGGCTTACAGATGGCAACATAGCGGTCATAGGACATAGCAGCCAGCAAGTAAAATTCAGATGATCCAAAAAGGAAGGCAAAAAACAACTGAGTGGCACAACAATTATAGGAAATGGTTTTGTCCCCTGTTGCCACAGTAAGCAAAAATTTAGGAATGCATGTACTAGTATAGGAAATTTCTAAAAAGGAAAAATTCCGAAGGAAAAAATACATGGGGGTCTTGAGGTGACTATCCACCAGGGTGAGTGTGATGATGATCAGATTGCCAGTGATGCTTAGAATGTAAATGAGAAGCAGGAAGATGAATAACACAACTTTCCAGTGTGGGTCATCAGTCAAACCTGCTAGGATAAACACTGTCACTCTCGTATGATTTCCCATTGCTATACTTGCTATATCTGAATAGAAAAAAAGAAGAAAATGATGTTCCAAATGGAAAAATAACCATGATAATTAATGTTGAAAGTAAAGTGAGCAAAGTGATGTTTCAGATAGAAAAATACATTTCTCTTTTATGTTTTTAAAATGTTGTGATTTTGTTTTTTGGGTTTTTTCTTTGGTGGGGGGGTGGTTGCAGGAAAAAAGTAGTTAAAACTGTAGTGGAAAATTGTACTAGAGAATTACCTATATAGCAATAGTAATTGTTGATTGTTGTTATGTGGGTAAATTAGAGGGATTAGAGAAGATTTTCAAAGCATAGGAAAATGTTTTTTTCTCTTGTTAATATTCAAGAGTCGGGGTGGTACGCCATTTCCTGTCTGAATAAAGTTTTCATCCTAGAACCAAAATAATGTCACTGCAAGCTCATAATTGGCCCCCCTCCACACACACACGTACCACAAACCTAGCCATCATCAATAAACAGGGCTAGTATACATTTACTATTTTACTCAACTGAGCAAATTCAAATGCCTGATTCTTGTCTCATTTATTTTCATGGTTAATGAGATCCAATTCCAGGTAAGTGATTAGGAGGTATTGGGGGAAAATATTCTTTTCTCAAGAGTATTTCCATCCCCTCCATCTCTGTTGCAACCAAGCACTTACCAATTTGTACCCTAAAACAAAATCAGCAAGCACAGTCTGGTAATGTCAGTCTGTGCAAGAAGAAACTGCAGTTTTGTGAGAATAAGGAATATAAAAGCTGAGAGAAATGGCCCAGGCTGGGTGGGTCAGTTGGTTAGAGTGTTATCTTAATACACCAAGGTTGAGGGTTCAGTCCCCAGTCAGGGCCCATAGAAGAATCAACCAAGGAATGCATAAGTAAGTGGAACAACAAATCATTGTTTTTTCCCTCAAAATAATTTTTTAAATTTTCATTAAAAAAAGAAACAGAGAGAAGTATACCAATATGGATTCATGAAATCATATGAGATGAAAGAAGTAAAGAGAAAGATAAGGGCAAAGATTAAGCTTTATGGAAGCCTAGAGAGGTAAGAAGGGTTTTTGAGAGCTAGGTTAGTGAATTTGAGAGGAAAAGTAAAAAGAAGATTGAAAATATGTAAATTAGTAAGAAGAAATTGTAAAGAGGAACTAGTTACCAATGCAACTTCTCTCCATCTGCTTGACTTTCTTATACTTACCTTTTTGTTCTCTGTCTAAAATACAGACTGAAACATAAACAGTTTTGAGATCATCATAGCCTAAAAGAGAAGAGAATTATTTGGCAAATTTCAAACACATAATAAATCACAGAATAGTGTGACACAAATTTTAAAAGGTGTATATTTTCTTATCATAAGACTATTCAAATGTTTGGCAAACACACAGTTAAAGAAATATCTATAAAAATTTCTAGTATCAACATGAGGCATATATTAAGTGAGACAGATTGTTCAGGTTTGCACAGCTAGTAAGTTGGACATCGGTATTAAGATTTCCCAAGTTGTTTCCTTAAAACTACAGCATTTTGGACAAAATACTATGGGCCAGAGAATAACTTATTTCTTTAAAATAAAAAAGTTTAACAATATCTCTTAGGAAAATTTCTTTCCTCAGTATCTTCATCCTCTAACACATAAAATGATTAAGGTCTTATGATAAAATAATGTTTTCTGTTTGAGAATATAAAAATTATTATTTCTAACTTATTTAAAACATGTATTATCATTAAAAAAGGCACATATAGAAATAAAAATAAACTTTTAAGGACAAATAAGAGTTAGTTCCAATAATATCTAGGTGAGTTCACAGGAGGAAAGTTAGATTTAAAGTTAGGTCTTAGAATATAAAAAAATGAGAGAAGGTATGCATTCATTAGAGAGGAAACAGAGTAAAGTGAAGAGTACATGCATGACTTCATTAAAGGAAATTATTAGAGTTTTATTATCAAAATCATGTATGTTTAATATAAGACATTTATGATCGAAAACAAAGTAGTCTTTCTCCCTGGACATTTCTTTCACATTCAGATAATTGTGAAGCTGCCTGTTATAAAATTTTTCTCATTTACACAACTTACCATAATGGCAACACTGTAGGAAAGTTATATGTAAATCACCCAAATAAGAATTTTATCATGGCAAATCATTTCTTTGTCCAACTTCAACAATTATGCACACCGACTATCTCCCAACACACACTGCAACATAAACAACAACAAAGTTTACAAATTGAAACCATTAGAAGTCAGGCCTATGAATGCAGGTATATTTCTTTGTATTAGATACTGTCAATATTAGATAGATTTCAAAAGGATTTCAATAGTAAACCTTCATTATATTTCATTTGTCTTCTTCACCATTTTCCCTATGTTAAAATTTAAAAGGTTGGTGAAATAAAGTTAAAGGTGAAAATAGAACAAATGTGAGATAAAGTATATGTAACAGGAAACATTGTCGTTACTTTTGAGAAATATTGTTTTCTCTTTTCGAGTCTACCAAAAACACCTAAAAATTCAAATAACTTTTAAAATAAGATATACTCACAGATTTATTCAGACAAAAAAGTCTCTGTTTCAATATTTAGATCTCTTATCATCAGCTGAAAAGAACACACCAGTGTTCCATTTTTAAAATAGATTTGACTCGATTCTACAATCTATGATTGTTTTTAGCCCCTACATTGGAAAGAGTTTGATTAACTATTTTATTACAAATTTTTAGGCAGTGAATCAAATTTCCCCATTATGTGTTGAATATTCTAAGTATTACAGATTAATTAACACTTGATCCCATGTAGTATTTATGCTTTCTGTACTTTAAAGGAAAATCATCTAAATTACAAAGAATTCTCATGTGGATATGAGATTCTTGATCACCATTTCCCAAAGCAAACCAATTTATATGTTGTTATAGAAGTGTTCTCCCCAGGCACTAAATTACTTTTAAAGTATAAATATGTATTTTAAAAAATTAGTTTTTACTATGTCTCCAGATAATTCAGTATAAATTTCCCTAATATATGTGTGACCTACCACACATTTGTGTCTTGAATCCCCGCTAAAGTTCTGAAAGAAAAAGTAAAGTTTATATTAGTTAGTAATAAAATGTGGGAATATGAGATGGACAATTTAGCCTGGTAGAAAATATTGTATCTCAAGCTAAGTGCCCCATCCTATCTAATAATAGACAAAGATTAAAATTAACCATACCTCTGCTACACTTCCCATTGTCTCATCAGCGAGATATGCAAATTAACTGCCAACAAAGATGGCAGCTGGCAGCCACGCAGCTGAAGCAAGCAGGAGGCTTGCTTGCTCCAGTGATAGAGGAAGCCAAGCTTCCTCCCTGCTGCAATCGGGCTCTGAGCTCCACTCTAAGCAACAAAGTTGCAATTATAAAAGCTAAACAAACCCCAGATACCTCCTTTCAGCAGGCAGTGGCCTCAGAGCTGGAGGGGCAACAAAGTATCAATTTTAGAAGGTAAATCCCAGAATTAAAAAAAAAGAAAGAAAAAAAGGAGAGGCTGGGAGCTTCAGTCGCTGGCGGGCTTGACCAGCCTGAAAACACTCAGCCCCTCATGCAGACTGGCCAGGCACTCCAGTGGGGACCCCCACCCTGAAGGGGGTGCAGGCAGCCTGAAAACAGCCATCATCCCCTCATCCAGGATGGCCAGGCACCCCAGTGGGGACCCCCACCCTGAAGGGGGTGCAGGCAGCCTGAAAACAGACATCAGCCCCTCATCCAAGCTGGCTAGGCACCCCAGTGGGGACCCCCACCCTGAAGGGGGTGCAGGCAGCCTGAAAACAGCCATCATCCCCTCATCCAGGATGGCCAGGCACCCCAGTGGGGACCCCCACCCTAAAGGGGGTGCAGGCAGCCTGAAAACAGTCATCAGCCCCTCATCCAAGCTGGCTAGGCATCCCAGTGGGGACCCCCATCCTAAAGGGGATGCAGGCAGCCTAAAAACAGCCATCAGCCCTTCATCCAGGCTGGCCAGCACCCCAGTGGGGACCCCCACCCTAAAGGGGGTGTGACCAGCTGCAAACAGCCATCAGCCCCTCATCCAGGCTTGCCAGGCACCCCAGCGGAACCCCCACCCTTATCCGGGACACCCTCAGGGTAAACCAGCCGGCCCCCACCCATGCACCTGGCCTCTATCCTATATAGTAAAAGGGTAATATGCAAACTGACCCTAACAGCAGAAAGACTGGAAATGACTAGTCACTATGACACACACTGACCACCAGGGGGCAGACGCTCAATGCAGGAGCTGCCCTCTGGTGGTCAGTGTGCTCCCACATGGGGAAGCTCTGCTCAGCCACAAGCCAGGCTGATGGTTGCCAGTACAGCGGTGGTGGTGGGAGCCTCTCCTGTCTCCTCAGCAGCGCTAAGGACGTCCGACTGCAGCTTAGGTCTGCTCCCCTCTGGCAAGTGGACATCCCCCAAGGGCTGCCGGGCTGCCAGAGGGATGTCTGATTGCCAGCTTAGGCCCAATCCCCTGGGGAGCAGGCCTAAGCCAGCAGGTGGTTATCCCCTGAGGGGTCCCAGATTGCGAGAGGGCACAGGCCGGGCGGAGGGACCTCCCCCCCGAGTGCACAAATTTTTGTGCACTGGGCCTCTAGTAATATATAAAAAGCCAGGGGCCGTCACAGCCTAAACTATCAGATGGACGACCAAACAGCAGGGTGTGTGGGGCAACCAGGACAGCAGGGGGTTAGTGAGGGACAACCAAACGACTGAACAGTAGGCTGCGTGGGGCGACCTGGTCGGCAGGGGTGGCAGTAAGGGGCAACCAGGCTGGCTGGGGGACAATTGGGGGCTATCAAGCCAGAAGGGAGGGCATTTGGGGGTGACCAGGCTGGCAGAAAGGGGCAGTTGGAGACAACCAGGCCATTGGGGTGGGGCAGTAAGGGGCGACCAGGCTGGCAGAGGGGGCATTTTGGGGTGATCAGGCAGGCAGGTGAGCAGTTAGTAGCCAGCAGGCAGGCAGGTGAGCAGTTAGGAGCCAGCGGTCAGTTTGGACATCCCCCGAGGGGTCCCAGATTAGAGAAGGTGCAGGCTGGAATGAGGGGACCCCCATGCATGAATTTTGTGCACCAGGCCTCTAGTTAATAATAGGAAAGAAGCAAAGTAAAGGCCAGACATTTTAGGCATGTTCCCTGCAAAACATTGTGGGGAGGGGACTGGACAAAAGGGAAGATAGACTCATGCCTAGTAAAGTTGGGGTGACACCTGGAATGTGCTTGCTGTTAATCATACCTGGGGACAGAGATAGTTTGCCAGAATGAGAATGGCCCTACAAAAGCAAGAAGATTTGGGACATATAACCCTCTGAACAAAGGAGTTAACTCTCTTGGCTCTTTTGGGACTCATGTGACTCTGGGCTTGTGGGGCTCTTCTGCTCCTGCTTCTCTGCATCTGCTCACATGGCACATGGGAACAACATATTCAGGCCTTCACAGTGGACAGATTCACACACACACACACACACACACACACACACACACACACACTTAATTTATACATATATAAAATATGTACAGAAAGATACACACACACACACACACACACACACACAGATATCTATATATATAAAAGCCTAAGAGACCATTATGGTGGAATGACCGGAACAAATGGAATGACTGGTTGGTATGACACAGGCAGGCAAATGGTTAGGGGCAAGCAGTCCTGGATTATGAGACGGATGTCCAACTGCTGGCTTAGGCCTGAGGGGTCCCGAATTATGAGAGGGCACAAGTCAGGCTGAGGGACCCTCCCCACCGTGAATGAATTTCATGCACCAGGCCTCTAGTAGATAGACAATAGAGATAGATATACACATACACATATATGTATACAAAATGCATATACACTGAGTGGCCTGATTCTTATGACCATTTGTAGGCAAATTAGCTATAATTTTGCCCTGAAGTTGCTAGAGGGCCAGACCATTCTAAATAGGGAAGCAAGTTGTTTACCACGACAGTAAAAGTGATTTTTTTCTGAAGATATGGGTAAACAATGCGATTTAACAACCTTTGAACGTGGGATATATTTGAATGTGAGTGGCTAGATTATTATGACCACCTCATCAGTACTTCATTGGCCCAGCTTTTGCCTTCAATACTGTGGCGATTCTTCTTAACATTGACTCCACAAGATGTTGAAACGTCATGCGAGGAATCTGACACCATGCCTGATGAATAGCACTGTCCAGTTCTGTGAGATTTGATGGTTGTGGAACCAGCTGCCTGATGGCTCTTTTAACTTTGTGCCACAAATGCTCAATTGGATTGAGATCTGGTGATTGTGGGGGCCACCTAAGCAAGGTAACCTCTCCCTCATGTTCTTGAAACCACTCCTGAACAATACGAGCACCATGGCATGGTGCATTGTCTTGTTGTAAGAAGCCATCTCCATTGGGATACGCCATCAACATGATAGGATGAACTTGATCAGCAACGATACTTACGTAGGTATGTTGTGCTATTCAGACATTGTTCCACACGAATTAAAGGGTCCAAATCATGCCAGGAAAACATGCCCCAGACCATAACACTGCCCCCACCAGCTTGAAGGGTTGTACTCATGCATGTAGGGTGCATGCTTTCATGCTGTTTCCTCCAAATTCTCACTCTGCCATCTGCATGATGCAACTGGAAATGTGATTCATCGGACCACATAATTTTTTCCAATGCTCGACTGTCCAATCCTTGTGTTCCTGTGCAAATTGGAGACATTTTATCTTGGTAAATGTAGACAGCAAAGGTGTTCAAACAGGCCTTTGGCTTCTATATCCCATACAATGCAGTATACGGCTAATTTGCCTACAAACGTCAGGTGGTCATAAGAATCTGACCACTCAGATTATAGTATACTAGTGGCCCAGTGCACGAAATTTGTGCACAGAGGATGGGGTGTTCCTCAGCCCGGCCTGCACACTCTCCAATCTGGGACCCCTCAAAGAATGTCCTACTGCCGGTTTACAGGGATCAGGCCTAAACCGGCAGTCAGACATCCCTCTCACAATCCGGGACTGCTGGCTCCTAACCACTCACCTGCCTGCCTGCCTGCCTGATTGCCCCTAACCACTCTGCCTGCCGGCCTGCTTGCCCCCAACTGCCTCCCACCACCAGCCTGCTCATCCCCAAATGCCCCTCGCCAACCTGATCCCCCCAACTTCCCCCCATGACAGTGTGCTCACCCCCACCTGCTTCCCCTGCCAGCCAGCTTGCCCCCAGCTGACCCCCCTGCTGGTCTGCTTACTCCAACAGCCCCGCCCCCCACTAGCCTGATCACCCACAACTGCCCTTCCCGCTTGGCCTCTAACCTCCTCTACCTCGGCCCGCCACCATGACTTTGTCCAGAAGAACCTCTGGACGGTCTCCTGGAAGGTCTCCCAGTCTAATTAGCGTATTACCCTTTTATTAGTATAGATAGTGGCCTGGTGCACAGGTGGGGGCTGGCTGGTTTGCCCTGAAGGGTGTCCCGGATCAGGGTCGGGGTTCCCTTGGGGAGCGGGCCGGCCTGGGAGAGGGGCCTATGGTGTTTTGCAGGACAACCATGCCCCTATGTGGTGAGGGTCCCCACTGGGGGTGTGTGGCCAGCCTGGGTGAGGGGCTGAGGGCTGTTTGCAGGCTGGCCACAGCCCCCGGCAACCCAACCTCCCAGCCCCACCTCTTTTTTTTGTTTGTTTTTCAGCGCCTCCTTGAGTGGAGGGAAGCAGGTATCTGGGATTTATTTATCTTCTATAATTGAAACTTTGTAGCCTTGAGCAGTGGGCGGGAAGCTTGGCTTCCTTCATCACTGGGGGCAACCCAAGCCTCGTGCTCCCTCCAGCTCCGTGGCTACCGCCATCTTGGTTGGGTTAATTTGCATACTTGCTCCTGATTGGCTGGTGGGCGTGGCCAATGTTTCTCTTTTATTAGTGTAGATGGCCTGTTGCTAGGGAGAGAAAGCCCGACGTTGCTACGTGACATCATTACCTGGCACCCATAGCCACCATTTCTGAGCAGAGCTGGGCTGTGGGCCGCATTTTGCTCCATGGGTTCTTGGAAGCTTCAGCTACGACTTGGTGGGCTGTCACTCTGGGGTGGTGGTGGAGCCTGTGTCCCACTTTGGGGAAGCCAAGTGTTGCTTTGTGGGTGCCAGGTCCACGGTGCTGTTTGTGAGCATTACGGCAGCTGGTGCTTTGAGAGTCTACCCCTTAGTGGTCAATGCACATCAGAGCGACCAGTCGGAAGGTGGGAAGGGACACTTAGCATATTTGCCTTTTATATATATAGACTAGAGGCCCAGTGCACAAAATTTGTGAATGGGGTGGGTTCCCTCAGCCAGGCCTGCACCCTCTCTAATTCAGGACCCCTTAGGGGATGTCCAACTGCCGGTTTAGGCCCAATAAACTGGCAGTTGGACATACCCCTCACAATCCGGGACTGCTGGCTCCCAATTACTCATCTGCCTGCCTGATTGCCCCTAACCTCTTCTGCCTGCCAGCCTGATTGATGCCTAACTGCTCCCCTGACAGCCCGATGGATGCCTAACTGATGCCCCACCAGACCGATTGGCCCCAACTGCCTTCCCCTGCTGGCCTGGTCGCCCCTAATTGCCCTCCCCTGCTGGCCTGACTACCCAAAACTTCCCTCCCCTGTAGGCCCATTCGCCCCCAACTGCCCTCCCCTGCAAGCCATCTTGTGGCAGCCATCTTTTGACCACCTGGGGGTAGCCATCTTGTGCAAGGGTATGATGGTCAATTTGAATATTATCTCTTTATTATATAGGATATTTATTAAATTTTATTAAATTGATACAAACAGAATGGGAAGGACACTTAGCATATTTGCTATATATATATATATATATATATATATATATATATATATATTTTACATTTTATTAAACTGATACCAACAGACTGGATCTGGCATTTTTAATTTACAAATAGTTTAAAATATATAAAAGATTCCCAACCCCTTATATAAATAAATTATAGCTATATTTCTTTTATGGGTTACTATCATTTGTAGACCTAATACTGTAATGCAAAATAAGCAACTTTAAATTCATATATATATATATATATATATATATATATATATATATATATTAGAGCAGAAGGGAGAGAGATAGAAACACCAGTGATGAAAGAGAGTCACTGATGGGCTGCCTCTTATACGTCCCACACCTAGGATCAAGCCCACAACCCAGGCATGTACCTTAACAGGGAATTGAACCATGACCTCCTGGTTCATAGGTCAATGCTCATCTACTGAGCCATGCTGGCCAGACCATATAAGCAACTTTAAGCAAGGCTTGGAGATCAATTATTTATACTCTAAACAATAATAATGTCACAAATACTGTATGCTTAATCATTGTAACTCTCCAGTTGAAACTTATTTGTTAGAATCTCAGTTCCTTTTCTCATTTTATAGCTCTGATTACTGAACCCTTGAACCTTTCCTTTCTTTATTCATCTTTCAAGTTTCAGCATAACTGATAATTTTTTGAAAGGCTACCTTGACCTTAAAATTATTTAATTTCTCTCTTTTTTCATCACAATAGCAATTATTACATGCTGTAATAATTATCAGATTTTGAGTTTTCTCTCACATTTTAGCTGAGAAAACACTTAAGAGCACATGCAATGCTTAGCACTTAGCACACACGTTGAAATAATTAACCATATATACCTAGCAAGTTTTAGTTTTTGAAAGCATTCAGTACATAAAAGTATCATTTATGGGCAGAGATATTTCTAGTCAAAGATGGAATTTAATATTCTGAGTTGAAGAAGGCAGTTTACCATTAAAGAGTTTTCAATTTTCCCATTCATGTTTCAACAACATATTACTTACACCCCAATTTTGTCTCATTGCTTTCAAAGTAACAAAACCTTTGAAGCATATCCTTGAGAGCTTCTTTCACCTGCTGGTTCCTCAGAGTGTAAATGAAGGGGTTTAGTAAGGGAGCAACAGAGGTATTGAGCACAGCTACACCTTTAGTTAAAGACACCCGTTCCCTTGCTGAAGGTTTCATGTACATAAAGATGCAACTCCCATAAGTAATAGAGACAACAACCATGTGTGAGGAACAGGTGGAAAAGGCCTTTTTTCGCTGTTGAGCAGAAGGGAATTTTAGAATGGTTTTGATGATGTACACGTAGGAGAGGACCACTAACAACAAAGTGATGACAAGTGTCACCACAGCTAAGACAAAGGCCATCAGTTCTATGAAATGCGTGTCTGTACAAGAGATCTGCAATAAGGGAGAAGTGTCACAGAGGAAGTGATCAATCGTTTTGGAGGCACAGAAATCCAGCTTGAGTCCCAAGACCAAAGGGGGAAATATGATTAGGAATCCAGATATCCAAGAGCCGAGTACAAGCTGACAGCACACTTTGCTGTTCATAATGATGGGGTAATGCAGCGGTTTGCAGATGGCAACATAGCGGTCATAGGACATGGCAGCCAGAAGATAAAATTCTGTAACTCCTAATAAAATAAAAAAGAACAATTGAGTTGCACAAGCACTGTAGGAAATTGTTTTGTCTCCAGTCAGAATGCTTATTAAGAATCGTGGAATGCAGATGGTTGTGAATGAAATCTCTAAGAAGGAGAAATTTCGGAGGAAGAAATACATTGGAGTCTTGAGACGGGGATCCAGCATGGTGAGGAGGATGATAATTAAGTTCCCCGTCAGGCTCAAGATGTAGTTGAAAAACAGAAACAGGAAAATCACAATTTGCAACAGAGGGTCATCTGTCAGTCCAAGCAAAATGAACTCTATTTCCGTTGAGTTGTTCATTTCTTTATTTTTCCTGTCAACCCAGAGAAAACAAAATTTAAATTACAAGTGAGAAAATAGTTTTCTTTATTCTCAGCCATTGAATGTTCCACATTCAGAAACTTACCTATATGCAAATATTTTCACCCATCTATTTTGAGTTTATCAAAATGAGCATGTCCTCTAATGTCAGTCATCTTTACAGAAATTCTGAATTTTTCCCTATTGGGAAGGTTGAACTAAGTCTAACTTACCACTGAATAGGGGACTTATCATTCAAATTTCAGCTCTACCATTTGGTGTTGCTCTATCTTCCAAAGACTTTACCCTAATAGGCTATTTAAATAGATTATATTTTCTATTTTCTGAAGTTTACAAATATTTTAAGTAATTTTATTCCTTTTATTCATCACCAAATTCCATTTCATATATCCTTTCTTAAATTTTAAAAAATAATTTTATTTCAATTTTTTAAATTCCACTGCTTGCTTGCTCATTCATTTATTTTATCAATGTCTTTTGTTTGAACACCTAGAAAATTCCTAGTAAATCATTAACAATGATTCTAATGGAAATGACATAGGAAATGAAAACAAGCAGAAAAAGTGAAACGGGTCTTTCTATATTTTAATTATTTTACTTTATTCAATTTATAATAGTCTCGTATTAATTTGTATTAATTTCTTTATGGTTGTGCAGATAACATTAAAAAACTGTATCTTTTTGTTTAAGTATGAAATGATTTTAATCAGTCACAGTTCTTGTCACTGACTAGTGTTATAGCAATATTTCATAGTTACTAATTGTAATTTGTTTTTTGTTAATCATATTATTTGTAGTACAGCAGGAGTTTTTGTCTTAGTCACTTACCAGATGATATTTTAAAAGCTTCCTGTATTACCCTTGTTTTAAAATATGTTATAGTGACTCAATCACTCATTCATTTGATAAATATTTACTTAGTTCTTCCTACGTGCAATAAATTTCTCTAGGTAGGAACTTGGGGTTTAGTGGAGGTAAAAAGCATTACTGCTTCAACAAATATATATATATATGCCCGGTGCATGAAATTCGAGCATGGGATGGGGGGCCCTCAGCCCAGCCTGCACTCTCTCCAATCTGGGACCCGTTGGGGGATGTCCAACTGCCGGTTTAGGCCCAATCAGGCCTAAACCGGCAGTCGGACATCCCTCTAGCAATCTGAGATGGCTGGCTCCTAATGGCTCGCCTACCTTTCTGCCTGATCACCCCTAACCTCTCTGCCTGACAGCCTGCTCCCCCTAATGGCTCTCCCCTGCCAGCCTGATCCTCCTAACTGCTCTCCTCTGCCAGCCTGATCACCCCTAACTGCCTCTGCCTCAGCCCCGCCACTATGGCTTTGTCTGGAAGGATGTCCGGAAGGTCACCCAGAAGATGTCCTGTCTAATTAGCATATTAACCTTTTATTAATATAGATAATCCTCACCCAAGGTCATGCTTAGAGAGAGGAAAGGAAAGTGAGAGGGGAAAACATTGACCTGAGAGAGAAACATCCCTGCTTGCCTTGTATAGTCTCAAACCTGAAACCCAGGTATGTACATTGACTGGGAATCAAACAGGCAACCTTTCAGTGCATGGGACAGCACTCAAGCAACTGAGCCACTCTGGCTGGGTGACAAGTATATATTTTTCAGTTTGTAAAGATTTAGGGTTCTGTTTAGGAATAATTACATTTTCTTTTAGAATTAGTTATATTACTTTGACAAATTCCAGTGGTTATTTTGTTGTTGTTTATGTACAAGGAAAATAACCTCAATCTTAAAGTCCAGAAAAAAAAATTGTTGTCAAAATCTTACATTCTTGCCCTAATGGTTTGACTTAGTGGATAGAGCGTCGGCCTGCGGACTGAAGGGTCCCAGGTTTGGTTCTGGTCAAGGGCATGTACCTTGGTTACAGTTTCAATCCCTGTCGAGGTGTGTTTAGGAGGCGACTGATTGATGTTTCTCTCTCCCTCTGCTTTTCTCTCTCTCTAAAACAAAAAAAGTCAATAAAAACATCTATGTATATAAACGCCTAAGTGACCGAATGACCAAACGACCAGTCGACCAATCGCTATGATGTGCACTGACCACCAGGAGGCAGACACTCAATGCAGGAACTGACCCCTGGCAGTCAGTGCACTCCCACAGCCAACCTCCCATGGCCGGCCATCCTCCCTCGGTCCCTCCTCCCCGCCCATGGGCTGGCTTCAATCTCCCTGATCAGGACTAGGCAAGATGGCCCCAATCACCCCAATCACTAACCAGGCCGAGGGACCCCATCTGTGAACAAATTTGTGCACCAGGCCTCTAGTTAATAATGATAGAATTTTAAAAAGGATCACAGCTAAGATGTGAACAAAAATTTCAAAAACAAAACCTGTTCTCTAATTTTTCCTTCAATGCAGTTAAAGTTTATAGAGTTAGATAAAGCCAATGAATTAGTCATTTATATATATTAAAACTTACATGTTATTATGTCATAAAATTTTCATCATAAATTATATAGGAATTTTTACTTCTCCATCAAAAAGAATAGATCAGTAAGACAATTTAAAGATCAATTTATTTTGCACTTCCAAAATATCTCCCTAACTTCTGATACAAAAACAAACAAAACACCCAAATTAAACTTAATATTTGACTTACCTTACACAGGACATATTAGGATTTCTTTTTTTGTTACAGTAGGCAGTAGAATATATAAAATACCTAAATTAAGAGTGATGATAATCATTTCAGAACTTCATTCAATTATTAAAAGGTTATAAAAACAATGTGTGTTTTCTTTTTTAAATATATGATTCAAATAAAATGTGAAATATGTTTCATTTATTTTTCAAAATATTTCCCATTTTTCACTTAAGTTCACATTCACTACATATCTCAGTATTCAGATACTAAACAACATTGATGCATCTCTATCATCCCTTCCAGTGTGGTTAAAATTTCAGAAAGTTTTTCTTAATCTTTAACTGGAAGTGTTATATCATAGATTAAAACCTAGGAAGAAATACAATATCTAAGTACAGAAATTTAACATAATTCATGATTGTAACTAAATTTTATCTTTTGGCTCAATAGGGACACAAGGGAATCTGTTGAAATCAGCAAACAAAGTATCTGTTGAAATCAGCAAACAAACAAATAATTAAAATATTTCCTGAGAGACTGGTATTCAGAAAATACTAGTTATGTTCCCCAACCCTCCCCACAAAAAATAATCCACTCAGCTTTTTCTTTTTTTTCAATGTGGGAAATATGCAACAAAAACATCAACTGCTTCATAGTCCTAAGGCAATATGAAAACCTTCGTATCTGTTTTTCTCCAATACAAAATTTATCTTCCTATTGCAGACATAATAATAGTAATAACAGTAATAGGCAAGTAGCAGACTTAATGTTGCTGCAACTAGGTTCAGTTATTTTAGCACTTCCAAATGGCTTTATTTTTTTTCCCTCTGTTTTTAATCATGGGTTTTTAATGCTTGCTTTATTATTTTCAATTAAATTTATTGGGCAGACATTGGTTAATAAAGTTCTATAGGTTTCAAGTGTACAATTCTATAACATACTATCTGTATATTGCTTTGTATGTTTATCACCTGAAGTCAAATCTCCTTCCATCGCTATATATTTAACCCCTTTATCCTTTGCTACTCCCCTGTCCTCTTTCCCTCTGGTAACCACCATACCAATTTTATAATAAGGTTATTAATTGTATATTACTAGAATATTGTCTGAGGTGTTTTGTTTTTTAGTTCTAAGAGAGTGTGGGGATTTTTTAATTATGAGGGAAAAAACAACCTATGGTAAAACATTTAGTTTATGACATGAGAGCCTATTCAGGAGACTTCAAATATCTGAAACGTTTGAAGTGTATTAGTTGTTAAGAGTCTGCTCAAAACGAGTAAAATGGATTGATTACATATATTATATCAGAGACCAAGCTATAAATTATTATTAAACAAAGTTTCCTATGATTTTGTCATGATCCAAAAAAAATCATCAAATGAAGTAAAAAATATGTGCTACTGGTGTTTAAATATAAAGAAAATTTATTTTTAAAATGTTAAGTCAAAAATTTTAGTTTAAGTATAGTTAGTATATGATATTATATTAGTTATATTAACTTTATGTATGCAATATAGTGATTTGACATTTTATATTTACAATGTGTTTGTCTCACTAACTCTAATTATCATCTGTCACTGCACAGACTTACCAGAATATTAAGAAAATATCTTAAGACAACTTCAGGTCTACTATCAGAATTCGCAGAGTTGAATGGCAGCCCAAACACTGCTCTTTTATAACATACACCTCAGATCAAATGTGTGTGTGTGTGTGTGTGTGTGTGTGTGTTGTCTATTTCTGACTCTATTCTGTTTTATTGATCAGTGTATCTACTTGAAAATAATCCACACTGAAATGATAACTGTAGCTTTATAGTATAAAAATAGATCACAGATATAAATGCAAAACTTTATAGAACTTTTAGAAGAAAACATGAGAAATTCTTTGTGTTCTTAGGTTAGGCGTACATTATCTATAATAATAAAAGGGTAATATGCTAGTTAGACCGGACGTCATTCAGACCTCATTCCAGACATCCTTCCAGATAAACCAGGGCCAGAGGAAAGTCCGGGTCCCGGGTGCCTGCGGGCGGCTGGAGCGAAGCCTAGGTCTTCGGTGCCAGAGGGAAGCCAGTGCAGGTAGCTGGGGGAAGGAAGGCCTACTCTTGCATGAATTTCATGCATCGGAGCTCTAGTATGTGACATGAAAGGAATGATCTATTTTTTAAAATTACAAAGGAAACATCATCAAAATTAACCAAACTTGTTTTTTCTAAAAACACTGTTATTATAATTAAACACAAATTACAAATTGAGAGAATATATTTGCAAATTGTATATCTGATAAAGGACACTTATTATAATAAATAAAGAACTCTCAAAACTCAATAATAGAAGACTCAGCAAGATGAAGAAATAATAAATCTTAGCCCTTGCTTCCTCACCAAAAAACATGAAAAAACAAAATACATTAAAAACAAAAACAAAGAACCTTTTATAAGAAAACCCAGAAATCAATTAAAAGACTGAATTAACCCACTGACCACAAAATTGAGATCAATCACACTGAAATGGGTAAGAACGGCAATTTTCATCTTACTCATGTTAGTCCCTCCATCAGGCTGGCATAGATCAGTGCAAAGAGATAACAGCTCTTCCCTGGATTTGGGTGAGCACAGGAGATAGTGAGGCTCACATTGAATATCCTCAGCTTTTTAGTATGCTCCCTGAGGGGCTGCAATTAGTCTGGCCTCACATGGAGCACTGAAAGAACTGGTATCGTGCAAACACATGGGGAAGTTGGTGAGATGGGTACCTGCCTGTGTTTCAAGGCATGGTTCTCCATGGCTTAAAAAAGGCACAGATCTCACACCTCTTCTCCAGAGGGAGAGAGGAATGGAGCATAGCTCCCTTTATCCTGCCCTTTAATTATGCCTCCCAAAGGGGAAGATTCTGCCCTGCTTCACACAGAGAGCTGAATAACCCTACATAATCTGAACAGCTGGGGAAGCTGCAGCTGGCATGGCTCTGCAACATTAGAAAAAGAAGCATAAATGAGGGGTCTCCCAGAATATAGAGGAGGAAGAGTGCATTGAATCTATAGATTGCTTAAGTTTATTCCTAGATATCTTAGCTTTTTTGGGGACAATGGTAAATTATATTGGTTTTTTTTTAGTTTCTCTTTTTTTGAGTTCATTACCCTCTATAATAAAAGGCTAATAAGCAAACAGACCAAATGGCAGAACAACTGGAACAACAAAACAACCGAACAATTGGTTGCTATGACGTGTACTGACCACCAGGGGGTATATGCGGAACACGGCGATCGTTGGTCATGGCAAGATGGTGGAGCAGGTGAGCAGGGGTGCCAGAGCAAGGCGGGTCACCAGTCGCTGTCATCAGGGCGAGCCTCTGGTGATGACTGAAAATTCTTTGCTCTCTTGCGCCACAGTCCCGCCTGGCACTAGTACCTGCTGCTTGTGTTGAGATATGATCCCTCTATCACCATTTTTCTGAGAGTTTTATCAAGAAAGGGTGTTGGATTTTGTCAAATACTTTTTCTGCTTTGATTGATATTATGTGACTTTTGTCTCTTAATTTGTTCATATGATGTATCACAGTTATTGATTTGTGGATATTGTACCATCCTTGTATCCCCGAAATAAATCCCACTTAGTCATGGTGTATGATCTTTCTAATGTAATGGTGGATTTGATCTGCAAGAATTTTGTTGAGAATTTTAGAATCTACGTTTATCAGGGATATTGGCTTGTAGTGCTCTTTCTTGGTGGTGTCTTTATTTGGTTTTGGGTTTGGGTTAATGCTGGCTTCATAGAAAGAGCTTGGAAGTCTGCCTTCTTCTTGAATTTTTTTGAATAGTCTGAGGAGGATAGGTTTTAGTTCTTCTTTGAATGTGTGATAGAACTCCCCTGTAAAGCCATCAGGATCAGGGCTTTTGTTTGCTGGAAGATTTTTGATTACTGCTTCAATTTCATAGGTAGTTATTGGCCTATTCAGGTTTTTTTATTCTTCCTGATTGAGTTTTGGAAGCTTGTATTTTTCTAAGAATATGTCAATTTCGTCTAGGTTGTCCTGTGTATTGGAGTAGAGTTGTTTGTAGTATTTTTTATAATCCTTTGTATTTCTGTGGGGCCTGTTGTTGTTTCTCCTCTTTCATTTCTGAATTTGTTTATTTGGGTCCTCTCTCTTTGTTTCTTGGTGAGCCTGGCTAAAGGTTCATCAATATTGTTTATCCTTTCAAAGAACCAGCTCTTGGTTTTCATTGATCTTTTCTTTGTTTTTTGGTCTCTATGTCATTTATTTCCACTCTGATCTTAATCATTTCCTTCCTTCTTTTTATGCTGGGCTTTTCTTGCTGTTCTGTTTCTAATTCTTTAAGTTGTAGGGTTAGATAATTTATTACCATTTTTTCTTGTTTTCTTTTATTTGTTGTTGTTTTGTTTTGTTTTCTTTTGTTTTTAGGTAGACCTGTAGAGCTATGAACTTCCCTCTTAGGACTGTTTTCACTGTGTCCCATAGATTTTGGATTGTTGTGTTTTTATTGTCATTTGTTACCAGGATGCTTTTTATTTCTTCTTTGATCTCTTTGGTAACCCAATAATTGTTTAATAGCATGCTATTTAGCTCAAAGTGTTTGATATTTTTTCATTGTTTTTATTGTAGTTGATTTCTAATTTTATAACATTGTGCTCTGAGAAGATACTTGATTTGATTTCTATCTTCTTGAATGTGAAGATACTTTGCCTGTTTCCCAATATGTGATCTATCTTTGAAAATGTCCCTTGTGCACTTGAGAAGAATGTATATTCTGTAGCTTTGGGCTGAAATGTTCTGAAGATATCAATTAATTCCATTTGATATAGTGAGTCATTAAGGAATGATGTTTTTTGTTGATGTTTTGTTTAGAGGATTTATCTAGTGGTGTCAATGGGGTATTAAAGTTCCCTACTATGATTGTATTGCTGTTGATCTCTCCCTTGATATCCTCCAGAAGATTTTTTATGTATTTGGATGCTCCTGTATTGGGTGCATATATGTTTACCAGAGTTATATCTTCTTGTTGAATTGCTCACTTTACTATTATGAAGTGGCCTTCTTTATCTCTTGTTATGGCCTTCAATTTGAGGTCTATTTTGTCAGATACAATTATTGCTAACCCAGCTTTTTTTTTGTTTCCATTCTCCTGAATTTTTTTCCCCACCCCTTCACTATCAGTCTGTGTGAATCCTTTGTTCTGAGGTGGGTTCCTTGTAGATAGCATGTATATGGGTCATGTGTTCTTATCCATTCAGTTACCCTATGTCTTTTGATTGGAACATTTAATCCATTTAAATTTAAGGTTATTATTGATAGGTACTTCTTTATTGTCATTTTTATTCTTTATGCCTGTATTCCTTCTTCCTTTCCTATCTCTTCTTTTTACACCAGTCCCTTTAGCATTTCTTGCATTGGTGGCTTGGTGGTAATAAGCTCCTTTAGCCCTTTTTGTCTATGAAGCTCCTTATTTCTCCTTCAGTTTTGATTGATAGCTTTGATGGATATAGTATTCTTGAATTCAGTCCCTTGCTTTGCATCACTTTGTGTATTTCATTCCATTCCCTTCTGGCCTGATGTATTTCTGTTGAGAAATCAGTTCATAGTCTAGTGGGAGATCCCTTATAAGTAATTTTCTGTTTCTCTCTGGCAGCCTTTAAGATTCTTACATTATCATTGGTGTTTGCCAATTTAATTATGATGTGTCTTGGTGTTGGTCTATTTGAGTTTATCTTGTTTGGGATTCTGTACATTTCTTGGACTTGTGTTTTTTCTTCCCAATATCAGGGAAGATTTCTGTCATTATTTTCTCAAACAGGTTTTCTATTCCTTGTTCTGTTTCCTCTCCTTCTGGCACCCCTATTATTTGGATGTTGTTTCATTTTGTGTTGTCCCAAAGCTCCCTTAGGCTCTCCTCCTGCTTTTTAAGTTTTTTTTTTCCAGTTGCTGCTCTGCTTGGGTGTTTTTTCCTACCTTGTCTTCTAGCTCACTGGTGTGGTCCTCGGCTTCTTCTCATCTACTGTCAATGCTTTCTATTTGTTCTTTATTGCAGCTATATCATTCTTCATTTCCTCCTGTTTCTTCTTCATTTACTCTTGATTCTTACACTTGTTGTTGAATTACTCTTCCATCCTTTTAAGCATCCTTATGACCATTGCTCTGAATTCTTTCTCTGACAAATTGATTGCCTCCATTTCGGTTACTTCCTTTTCTGGTGATTCCTCCTTTTCTTTCATATCGGGGCTGTTTCTTTGTCTCCCCATTTTTGCTCCTCTTAGCATGTTTGGTTATGTGGCTCACTCTTTACCACGTTGACCATATGGCACAAAATATAACTCAACAAGACTTGAAACGGAGGGAACAAAACATGAATGTATTCATGACACCGATAATTCCAATAAAGGCGACCACCAGAGAAAAAGAGAATTAGAGGAGAGAAAAGAGTGTAAATATGATATTGAGAAAAGGGGGGAAAAGGTAAGAGAGAAAAGAAAATAAAGAAGGAAAAAAATATATGTATACAGGAAGAAAACTCCACAAAACCAACAACTAAATCAAAAAATGCAAATAGCAAATACCCAGAAAAAAGGGGGGGGAGCCTAATCTGAAGAGGGAGAGCTTATTTCCAGACAGTAAGGTAAAGGAATTGAATGAATGTTGAATGGCCGTGGTTCAGTATAGAGAAGGTTGAAACAGAATGAGTGGCTAAGAAGAAAAGTAAAAAGCAAAATAATCAATCAATAAAAATTTTATTTTTTTTCCTTTTTTAATCTATCTATTTATATACTCATCTGGTCTTGGAAAAGGAGAATGGAGTAGAGAGAAAATAGGCCTGAGTTTGGTGAGTGAAACTAATTAAACAATTAGGAGAAAAAGAGAGCAAGCAAGGAGAGGAAAAACAAAAGCATAAAAAATAGGAAAAAAATGGCTAGCAAAGAAAGAGAAAAGAGAAGGATGCATGTACTTGGAACAGGGGAGAGGAAATTAGATATATGAGTAAGCCAACAGAGACTACTATAATAGTAATGGGTCAATAAATCAGATAATTAAGATCAATTTTTAACAAGAAATAAAAAGAAAGGAGAGAGAAAAACTAAAGCAGGAACAGAAGAGAAACAGGATGAAAAGAGGAGAAGTGAGGAAGAAGAGGTTGGCAAAAAGGAAAAAAAATAGATAAAGTAAAATAATGATAAAAAATAAAATTAGAATGTAGAACACTAATCAAAAAAAAAGTTAAAAAATTATCTATATATATATAAAAAGCCAGTGACCTAACACCCTAACGACCATAACGACCAGTCGCTATGATGCCCACTGTGGCCAGCGAACTGGCCCAATCAGGTACATAGGTCTCCTTTTGTCCCCATTGACCCAAGAGCTCTCTATGTGGTTCACTGAGGCTGATCCCTGGCCAGCATTGCAGCTTTACTTATTCCTCTGCTCAAACCTGACTTTTTTCCATTCTTCCCAGTTACTGTTCTCAAAAGTATCCTTTAATATGTACTGCCCACTACTGGACTCTCCCATCCCGATCAAGGGCAGGTGGCCAGCCAAATGCCCCACCCCCTTCCACCCAGCCCACCACACCATGAATGGCATGCAGCTCCTCCCCCCAGCTGGCCAATAGGGGGCGGGGCTGGTTGGCCAACCTCCTGCAGCACTTTCCCCAGCCAGCCCCATGCCCAATGGGCCCCCACCACCCTGATTGGCCTGCAGCCCCTCCACCTGGTCGGCCCCACCTCTGATCACCCCCCACCACCACAATAGGGGGCAGGGCTGGCTGGCTGACACTCTCTCTAGAACTCTCTCTGCGTGGGCCCACCCCCTTTTGGGCCGCAACACCCTGATCGGTTTGGAGCCCTCTCGCTCTCTCGTGGGATTTATTTTTTGTTGAAAATTTTTTATGAGAAATTTCTAAATTTTTTA